>NC_136808.1:9416010-9421010 GCF_951216825.1 Electrona antarctica | reverse complement strand
TCCAGATAATCACCAAACAGTACACCACCACCGACCCACCCCCCCTTGCACCCCCCCCCCCCCATTCCACAGGCCAGAGCCAAACCACCAGACACTAGAACACATTCTAACTCTCACCGCACACACGCACGCACGCACACACGCACCTCTCTTCTGCCCCCTGTCTCTCCTGCAGCTCTCTGCAGGCTGACTAGAGACACATGTTTTATTTTTAACACCTGCTCTTTTCCCTAGTTTCGTCTACTTGTTTAAAAAAAAACATCTCTCTTTTAACTCTCGCTGACACACAAGATGAGACGAGAGAGTCGTTGGGCCTGACAGCACAGACAGACACAGAGAGGGAGAGAGAGAGAGAGAGCGCAACGACAGAAAGAAAATGAATACATTATTTTGTGCGAGGGCACAAACAAAGACACATTGACGAAAATGCAACAAGGCATTTAGCAGAAGCTCTTTTCCAAGAGCAACTTACAAAGTACAGGATGGGAGGAAGTGGTATGAACTATAGCCAAAACATGACAGAGTGAGTGAAGTGTCACGTAATACATTTAGACTTGAGACCGATACTAAAGAAACGTCTTCTAAATCCTATCTTGGAAGCCGTTTTGTCCGGAAACCGCTGAGTTACTCAGGAAGTAAAAATGTCCCGCGATTGTCATTTAATCCACCCAAAACAGAGGCCTACTTTTTGTAAGCAAAATACTAACGTTTAGATGAATCAGACGCCAACCTTGTTTTTGGCCAAAAAGAAGAATCAGAGATATTTACGTTCTAAGAAGCTGTGTCACCATAGAAATCATAAGCCAGCGGATTTTCCATTTGCGGTTTGAGCCGTTTTTCTCCACCGGATCGAAACAGGAGTGATATGAGGGGAACTGGACGCAGCTGATCACCGTAATCAATTGTTATTAAAAATAGGTGTGATAAGGCGTCATCGGCGCCGAGGTACATCAAAAGCGCACTTGGCGACGGGTGAGTTAAGTGTTAAGTGTTACAAAGTAAGTAAGCAGGTAGACATCTAGTGATCTAACAGAGTTTCACACCAAAGCCTCATGGCCTAACATGCTTATTTCTGCGTGACTGTACCATTGTTGTTGCGACCGAAGGTCGCAGTTAACTATGAAACCTTGTGTTTTTGTCACGACACCTAACCCACAATCCCCGTCACTCTGTCACGACACCTAACTCGCAATACCCATCACTCACCCCAGGCAAGCCCCCAGGTCATCGTGACATCAGCCCCCTGGTCACCCAGGCAAGCCCCAGGTGCCCATGGTAATCGTGACATCACGCCTCCATATATGGTGCCCAGGTCATTGTAGAAACGGAATCCAAAGGAAAGTACTCACATCTCAAAAAAACTTTCAGGTGCTGAACAAAAGAATACGTACAGGAGAAGGAGAAGTAGTCCCGCACACTGTTTCGTAGGTCCCAACGGGATATTTATTTATTTACGGATGACAACGTTTCGACCCCTTATGGGTCTTCATCAGGTATACCATACGAAACAGTGTTCTTCTCCTTGCCCAGGTCATTGTGACATCACGTGACATCATCAGGGATGGATATATAGTAAATGTGAGTTTAGCCCACATGGACAACCTGATGTCATCAATATTGGCCAGCAACTCATCTGACCTGAAACCTCAAACCCTTACTTTACTTTTACTTTATTTGTTTATTTGGACAGGACAGTGCATATTAATGGACGTCACATGGACGTAAATACACCGGATATAGCACAGTTGCTAATTTTCATCCGCAGGGAAAAACAGACAGTCAAACAGTGGAATACATTTACATAACATTACATAGGGAACACAGCATAAAAAAGAAATACACCTAAAATAATCATGAATGGTCCCTTAGATCTCCATATATGGATATATATGTCAGAACCTGTTCTGACATTCCATATGTTGATCCTTCCCCATCCCATATGTTGGCCTGCCCCAAAGTTATTAGTGCAGCCGCACCCGGCAGCCGGGGGAAACTAGAGTTCTCAACAGGTCCGAAAATGAAGGCCCGGCCCTACCTGGGCCCTCATCAAACCCTGTACAGTCAAGAGAATGTCCGCGCTACCACCCTTAGATCGCCATATACTGTATGGAGCTGACATTCCATATAGGTTGATCTGACCTCATCAAACCTGTACACTCAAGACATGCTCCTTATATGGGAAGTACAGAATTCATTCCATGTTGATCTGACCCCACATGAGAGGAGAGGAGAGGAGAGGAGAGGAGAGGAGAGGAGAGGAGAGGAGAGGAGAGGAGAGGAGAGGAGAGGAGAGGAGAGGAGAGGAGAGAAAAGTGGAGATGACGGCACCAGACTGAAACTGAATGGAGAGAGAGAGAAATATAAAGTGTCCATGTGTATGTCTGATAAATAGAGAGAGGGAGAGAGAGAAGGTGTGTGCATGTGCATGAGTGTGTGTGTGTGTGTGTGTGTGTGTGTGTGCGGGTGCATGCGTTTGCGTGTGTTTCTGAGTCCGCTTTGTGTGCAGTGTTGAGAGACGTAAGCCAAACCTCACCGCTAAGTTGGCCAGGGCCTCTGGAGCCAGAGAAAAACCCTGCTAACCACCACACACACACACACACCACACACACACACACACACACACACACACACACACACACACACACACACACACACACACACACACACACACACGGAAACAAGCTCTGGCTGTGTGAAGACATGCAGAAGGCAGACAGGGAGTGTGTGCACGTGTGTGTGTGTGTGTGTGTGTGTGTGTGTGTGTTGTGTGTGTGTGTGTGTGTGTGTGTGTGTGCACGTTGTGTGTGTGTGTGTGTGTGTGTGTGTGTGTGTGTGTGTGTGTGTGTGTGTGTGTGTGTGTGTGTGTGTGTGTGTGTGTGTTATTTTGGGGGTCCCCAAATTATATTTAAAAAAAAACATCATACCCCTCACTCAGGCGACCCAGCCGGGGTGATCAAGTCCCAACTTACGTCCCAGTAGCTACCCTCGATCAGTCCCACTAGGGCAAAACCAGGGCCACACAATCCGTTTCTCCAGAACTACTCTGCCAGGGCTGGGAGGTACACTTCTGGCGCATGGAAGGACTAGGCTCTGTGTTAAATGACCAGTCAGTCAGGATGTGACAGTGACCAGAGAACAGAGTGTGTATGTCTCTCTCACCTCCCACTGGTCAGGAAACCTCCACACTGCTGTGATGCACAGCTCTCTCTCTCTCTCTCTCTCTCTCTCTCTTTCTTCTGTGCGTTTGTTTTTGTTTTGCTTTTTTAATGCGAGAGAGAGCTGCGTTCACGCGTGCGTACGTGCGTGCGTGTTAACGAGCGGAGACAAAAGGAGCAGCATATGGCAGCAGCAGGCGAGGCTGTAAATTAAACATAGATGGAGATTAGATAATGAATGTGCACTTTGAGCCGCGCAGACAGCACTGGGCCACAGGCTGGTCAGATGGGTGGGCCACAGGCTGGCTAGATGGGGTGGGCCACAGGCTGGCCAGATGGGTGGGCCACAGGCTGGCCAGATGGGTGGGCCACAGGCTGGCCAGATGGGTGGGCCACAGGCTGGCCAGATGGGTGGGCCACAGGCTGGCCAGATGGGTGGGCCACAGGCTGGCCAGATGGGTGGGCCACAGGCGGACCAGATGGGTGGGCACAGGCAGACCATATGGGTGGGCCACAGCAGACCAGATGGGTGGGCCACAGGCAGACCATGGGTGGGCCAGATGGGTGGGCCACAGGCAGACCAGATGGGTGGGCCACAGGCAGACCAGATGGGTGGGCCAGATGGGTGGGCCACAGGCAGACCAGATGGGTGGGCCAGATGGGTGGGCACAGGCTGGCCAGATGGGTGGGCCACAGGCGGACAGATGGGTGGGCCACAGGCAGACCATATGGGTGGGCCCACAGGCAGACCAGATGGGGTGGGCCAGATGGGTGGCCACAGGCTGGCCAGATGGGTGGGCCACAGGCGGACCAGATGGGTGGGCCACAGGCGGACCAGATGGGTGGGCCACAGGCTGGCCAGAGGGTGGGCCACAGGCTGGCCAGATGGGTGGGCCACAGGCTGGCCAGATGGGTGGGCCACAGGCTGGCCAGATGGGTGGGCCACAGGCGGACCAGATGGGTGGGCCCACAGGCAGACCAGATGGGTGGGCACAGGCAGACCAGATGGGTGGGCCAGATGGGTGGGCCACAGGCAGACCAGATGGGTGGGCCAATACCAGATGGGTGGGCCACAGGCTGGCCAGATGGGTTGGCCACAGGCTGGCCGGATGGGTGGGCCACAGGCTGGCCGGATGGGTGGGCCCCAGACGGGCCGGATGGGTGAGCCACAGTCGGTCCGGATGGGTGGGCCACAGGCTGGTCAGATGGGTGGGCCACAGGCTGGTCAGATGGGTTGGCCACAGGCGGGCCAGATGGGTGGGCCCCAGGCTGGCCAGATGGGTGGGCCACAGGCTGGGCAGATGGGTGGGCCACAGGCTGGCCAGATGGGTGGGCCACAGGTTGGCCAGATGGGTGGGCCACAGGCTGGTCAGATGGGTGGGCCACAGACGGCCCGGATGGGTGGGCCACAGACGGCCCGGATGGGTGGGCCACAGGCGGTCCGGATGGGTGTGCGGTCCAGATGGGTGGGCCACAGGCAGGCCAGACCAGCCACCAGGCCATGAGGAGGGGGGTGCATGGGTGGGCCACAGGCCCATGAGCAGGCGGGTGCATGGGTGGGCCACACCATCACCAATAAATAGGACATTAGCATGGGGGTGGGCGAGGGTGTTGTGGAACGGTACATTTACTTGAGTACTGTACTAATAAAGTACATTTGTGGAGTATTTGTGGTATTTGGACTGTTCAAATGGAAGGACGTCGTGCTTGTGACTTTAGTTTGTAACTTTGTCCGATTGTCAAAAGGGAAAAGGGTACATTACGAATTGACCACTTTTTGTTGTTTTGCACTCCCGTCCATGTGTGTGTGTGTCCGTCCGTGTGTGTGTCCGTCGTCCGTCTGTT
>NC_136808.1:9381166-9415810 GCF_951216825.1 Electrona antarctica | reverse complement strand
TATGCCCTGCTTAAAGGACCACTTCACCACTTTTCAACATCTCTTCATATAATTGGTCCTCACTTCATGTTCATGATAAAACACCACCATTTTTTCCTACTCAGTCTGTGTCTCATAGGAGGGCTTTGGGCAGTTCGGGACACCCGTCCACCAGTGACATCATCATTAGGCAGATTTTTTTTAGATTTGTTTTAAAATATATTTAGATTTTTATTATCGTGAGAACGATGGCTTCAACTTTTGCATTGCAACTTTTCAGGAAAAGAAAGCCTGCCGTTTCTATTAGCTTGGATTCACCATCGATGATGTCACTGGTGGACGAGTTTCTGAACTGCCCACAGCCGACATTTGTTTTATGTGTTTAAATCGCCGTATTTCAATAATTAAAAATAAACGGAGCTGGTGGATAGAGCTTCATGTTATGATGACGAAAGCGGAAATCAACCCATGCGCTGGGCTGCTAGGGCTTCTGGGAAATTGAGGCCAATACAAGTGAACGGGGGTTTTGTCTCTACTACAACGCGTGAACGCGGATCTTTTGGCGTAGCAAGATGGCGGGTGGTGCGATCGTAAATAACCAACGGAGGAACCTATTTTCGCTGGATTTTCACGGATCAAAAGCCCAAATACTTCAGCGTATGATCTAAAGGTTATAAAACAATCTCGGCAGCGTAGAATATTTGATTAAAATGCGGGTAGCGCGTAGTACGCAGTAGAACTGTTAATAAAATCGCTGTCCTAAGATCTTGATGTCCTAGTAATATATAGTGTGTGTGTGTGTGTGTGTGTGTGTGTGTGTGTGTGTGTGTGTGTGTGTCCATCTCATGCTGTTCCTCCCCAGGCAGCACACACAGTGATGTTTGTAACACCAATCAGAGCAGAGCATCCTGCTCTCTCTCGCTCTCTCTCACACTCACACTCACACACACACACACACACACACACACACACACACACACACACACACACACACACACACACAGGATGTCCAGAACAGCGGTGATGGAGAGAAAGGAGAGAGAGAGGCAGTGAGCGATGTTGTAAGATGACTATGTCCAGACTCCATCAGCAAACAGATGTTGTAGCACGTGCGTGTGTGTGTGCGTGTGTGCGTGCGTGATTCTGTGTGCGTGTGTGTGTGTGTGCGCGTGGTGTCACAGTAAACACTCATTGTTTGCTCATGGAAACAGATATGCCCGTCCGATGTTCCTCGGTTCAGAGCGCTCTTTTCCCATGATCCCCTTTGGCTCGTAGCAACACATCAACACAACAGATCTGACGCCATAACACGGATCTGTTCCTGCTTCCTCACCTCCTCTCTCCCCCCGCTGGGCCAAAGTACACTATGAGGTGCTTTTACTGTTATACTCCAGTACTAAGAGGTGCTTTTACTGTTATACTCCAGTACTATGAGGTGCTTTTACTGTTATACTCCAGTACTAAGAGGTGCTTTTACTGTTATACTCCAGTACTACGAGGTGCTTTTACTGTTATACTCCAGTACTATGAGGTGCTTTTACTGTTATACTCCAGTACTATGAGGTGCTTTTACTGTTATACTCCAGTACTATGAGGTGCTTTTACTGTTATACTCCAGTACTATGAGGTGCTTTTACTGTTATACTGCAGTACTATGAGGTGCTTTTACTGTTATACTCCAGTACTATGTGGTGCTTTTACTGTTATACTCCAGTACTACGAGGTGCTTTTACTGTTATACTCCAGTACTATGAGGTGCTTTTACTGTTATACTCCAGTACTATGAGGTGCTTTTACTGTTATACTGCAGTACTATGAGGTGCTTTTACTGTTATACTCCAGTACTATGTGGTGCTTTTACTGTTATACTCCAGTACTATGTGGTGCTTTTACTGTTATACTCCAGTACTATGAGGTGCTTTTACTGTTATACTGCAGTACTAAGAGGTGCTTTTACTGTTATACTCCAGTACTACGAGGTGCTTTTACTGTTATACTGCAGTACTATGAGGTGCTTTTACTGTTATACTCCAGTACTATGTGGTGCTTTTACTGTTATACTCCAGTACTATGTGGTGCTTTTACTGTTATACTGCAGTACTAAGAGGTGCTTTTACTGTTATACTCCAGTACTACGAGGTGCTTTTACTGTTATACTGCAGTACTATGAGGTGCTTTTACTGTTATACTCCAGTACTATGAGGTGCTTTTACTGTTATACTCCAGTACTAAGAGGTGCTTTTACTGTTATACTGCAGTACTATGAGGTGCTTTCACTGTTATACTGCAGTACTACGAGGTGCTTTTACTGTTATACTCCAGTATGTACATTTACTTTTGAGCGGTGTACACACGCTCCAATGACTGGCTGCGTGTGTCCCTATGTATGTGTTTGGAGTACTATGAACAGCTGCAATAGCGCTGAAACACACGCGCACGCAGGCGCACTACTGACTATACACACAGTGCACAACAAACAAAATATATCCTTTTATTGGATCTGAGCAGTGTGCGCAAGCCGCGCAATGTCCCTCTTCTGCTGGTACCCTGCATGTTTTTACAATAACAAGTCATTTTCAATGTGGAAATAATAATAATAATATACAAATATTAATACTACCGGTAATTCATATTCTAATGCATTCGATATTCGGGCCAATTCTTAAGACCAATATTCCAATTCAATTTGGGAGGAATGTTAACAGCCCTATACTTGCTACTGCCTCGGTTCATGGTGAATATACAGTATAATTACAGCTCTTACAAAGTTACAGTAAGTTGCATATTATTACAGTGATGACATGCAGCTCCAGGGCTATTAACCCATTTAGGCCTGACGTCGACATTTTAAAAATTTCTTCTAAATTCTGAAAGATGTTTCTGTATCAGTGGTGCTCAATATTTCATGTCAAGAACCCCAAAATGATATGTAATTGCAGCCACCAACCCCCATCTGAAAATATATTGTTCCAGGAACCCCCCAGAAGCAAAGATTTGAGTTAACAACGTTGGCTCTGAAAGAATATATATTTGTGCCATATTTTCACGATTTCTCAAAAATAGCAGACCTACAGTACATACAAGCTCGTAGCGCGCCACAATACGAGCCTGTAGATCTGCTATTTTAAAATATCGTGACAATGTGGCACAAATCTTTGAATATACAGTATATTCTTTCAGAGCGTTTTCAACTCAAATCTTTGCTTCTGGAGGGGGTCCCTGGAACATCATATTTTCAGATGGGGGGGTCCGTGGCCAAATACAGATATTTCTGGGGGGTCCTTGACATGAAAAAGGTTGAGCACCACTGACATAGAAACATATGTTTTCCAGAAAACATTTGAGAATCTGGTCTCAGGTCTATATTGGTTAAAAATATATATATATCTATTGTGAAAGTATGCTAGTAATTGAATTGCAGTGACATCATCACAATCACAGACACATGACTCTAATTGCATGCTCAAAGTGGTGTTCGGGGGAGCGCGCGCGCTTGGGGGGGGGGGGGGGGGGTCTCTCAGGGGGTTCCAGCGGTCCCCAGCAAACTGAGCAGCGAACGACACAATGCGAGCTCATCTTTTGTTATTTTAGAAAAATGTAGACAGATCTTGACAAAATGATCTGTCATGGGGGTCCCTGCCACAAGCTCTTTTCAAATGGGGGTTAAATGCATATCAATCTAGGGGGGGGAGGGGGGTCCTTGAGTTGACATGAAAATGTTAGAGAACCACATGCTGTACAACATGTTTGGGTGCCGGGGATGGGGGAGATCTTACTCTGACAAGTCCGCCTTCCACCCCCCCCCCCCCCCCCCCCCCCCCCTAGGAAGTGCTAGTAAGTCTGATCTCTCTTTAGAAGAACGAGATGAAGTCAGAAATTAGGACGGAACATGCAGGGCGTTCTGATCGATCTGCGCTGAGGCAACGTAGATTCAAGTGTTGGAATCCCGATCCCGACGGACGACCTTTGCTGCATGTTCACTCCCCTGTCTCTCTCCCCGTTTTCCAATAGCCCCCCCCCCCCCCACCCCCCACCCCAAAAAAATACATCTTTAAAATAAAACAGTATAGGCTACATCCACCAAGCAGCCTGCTTAGGATCAGGTACATGGCTTAGTGTGTGTGTGTGTGTGTGTGTGTGTGTGTGTGTGTGTGTGTGTGTGTGTGTGTGTGTGTGTGTGTGTGTGTGTGTGTGTGTGTGTGTGTGTGTGTGTGTGTGTGTGTGTGTGTGTTGTGTGTGTGTGTCTGAGACCCTTTCCCAGACCCCCTGTATATTAAGACTTACATACAGTAAAAAAAGGGGAAAAAAACACAATAAAGGCTGGCTAGCAGCCTGCGGGACACGGCACCGTTCACACTTTAAAATAAGCAGCAAAACGCTATTTAAACAGTACCAGGTTACAGCTCCTCGTAAAACAAATACACACAGGAATAATTGTATCAACACGCCAACCTGGCAGAAAAGGGGGGGAGGGGGGGTGGGGGTGTTCTTGGACATTGCGTTGCTGGAGAGAGAGAAGTGGTTGTGAGGCATGAGGGGGGGGGGGGCTGAGGGTAGTGCAGAGAGGGAGGGAGGGAGGGGTAAAGGGGAAAAAAATGGGGGGGGGGGGGGGAAGAAAAACAGGTCCCACAGAGAGCTACCGTGCAGGCGCCAGCGAAGACAGCGAGAGGGCGGGGGGGGGGGGGGGGGGAGGAAGGGGAGGCGAGAGAGAGAGAGAGAGAGAGAGAGAGAGAGAGAGAGAGACAGAAAGGACCCTGTCGGGTTGAAACTCTCAACAGATGCGTGAAGCCCGTCCTCGTCAGCATTCCTTCTAGGTAACGCAAGGTCAGGAGCAGAAAAAAAGGAGCAAAAAAAAGCAGGAAGACAATATGAGGACTATTTGGAGCTCCCTGAGCGCCAGATGTGTTTTAATAAGACTGCTGCCCTCCCAGCTAATAAGGTCAGCCTCTGGCTCCAGCCAGACGAGCACAACAAGTAGACTCTTGGCAGGAATTCAGCTCCGGCTTGGCACGGCCTCTCTCCCCGCTTCCTGCCTCGCTCGCTCGCTCACTCACTCCCACAAGCCTGGAGAAATCAAGGGAAGGCTGGCTCTCTCTCTCGCTCTCTCTCTCTCTTACACCCGCCTTTTATTAGACACTTCCCTTTTGCTCCAAGTGGGAGGGAGAAGAGAGAGAGAGAGAGAGAGAGCTGCCTGAAAGCTACATGGAGCCTTTGAGAAAAATCTACTCATGCACACTTACAGCAAGCTTGCTGTGTGTGTGTACTTGCACACACAGTCGCACGCATGCGGGCAGGCCGTCTAGAGTTTGAATGGACAGGTATATAAGTCAAAAGGGAGACGTCGAAGAAGAAGGATGGATGGATGGGGAAGGATGCATAAAACTGCAATATTGCTCATGGGCGCTTCATTATTTCATGTACAAACTTGGGATTTCAAATAATGGTCCATAAATGCTTCACGCAAATTGCTCAAAAATCCCAGCAGAAAATCAGGTATAAACTGCTCAAAATGGCATAAAGTGGCATAAAGTGACAGATGTGTTCCGGATGAGTCAAGGCACATGTGTTAACAAGATCCATGAATTTTGGCGAAACGAATATGAGTTATGCCTGTTCAAAGGTTTCATTTTCTAGAATGGTTTCAGTGCTATTTGGCATGAACCCCGAAACCCCTAAAGTTTCATAAACAGACAGAATTTTCATAGAACTGCAATATTCATTGGCTCAAAAAAGCTTCATTTATTTAGGTCAGAGAAACACAAACACAAAAGTTCATGAGCTATGCGCGTTCAAAGTTTGCATTTTCAATTGAGTGCTACAGTGCCACCCTTTGGCCAATGCTCATGGGCTTCGCGTCTTCAGCGTTTGGCATGGCCCTCTACCATATTGCCGCATTTCGCAAAAGACGACAAGCCAGAACTGCTATTTTTGGCAGAAGAGGAAGAAAAATCCTGGCAATTACAATAAGGTGACAGCCTCTAGGCTTGGCAATCTAATAATTATAATAATACACAGATATTCTAGAACAGTGGTTTTCAACCAGTGCTCTGGTGATGGAGAGCACTGTCTAACTGCAGTGATCTGGTGATGGAGAGCACTGTCTAACTGCGGTGATCTGGTGATGGAGAGCACTGTCTAACTGCAGTGATCTGGTGATGCATGGAGAGCACTGTCTAACTGCAGTGATCTGGTGATGGAGAGCACTGTCTAACTGCGGTGATCTGGTGATGGAGAGCACTGTCTAACTGCAGTGATCTGGTGATGCATGGAGAGCACTGTCTAACTGCAGTGATCTGGTGATGGAGAGCACTGTCTAACTGCGGTGATCTGGTGATGGAGAGCACTGTCTAACTGCAGTGATCTGGTGATGCATGGAGAGCACTGTCTAACTGCAGTGATCTGGTGATGGAGAGCACTGTCTAACTGCAGTGATCTGGTGATGCATGGAGAGCACTGTCTAACTGCAGTGATCTGGTGATGGAGAGCACTGTCTAACTGCAGTGCTCTCCATCACCATCGTCAAAATGGAGGCCCAAAAGGTAGATCGCGATCTACCGGTATAGATCACAAAGGGTGTGCAGGTAGACCACATGACATGCCCCTAAAATATGTAATTTAAATGTAAATAATAATATTTTTGGCATAATTCCACTTGAATTAAGGTGACTAGATTGATCAACTCAAACCCACAATGAAATACTTTGTTTTCAAGAGTGCAGGTACAGAGAGAGAGAGAGAGAGAGAGAGAGAGAGAGAATCAGAGCTATAGTCCAAACAACGTCTCACATTTAAACTCGTTTCATCGTCCACTAATCCTGTGAAGCTACAGATTTAAGAACAACAACAACGCTGTTCCTCATCACAACACAACGCTTGATGTGGAACTCTTGGTGTGCGTCCAACGAACGAACGAACGCAGCCGCACAATCACCGTGAAGACCTCAGGTGACCCGGGTCAGACACGGGTCACACACACACATACACACACACACACACACACACACACACACACACACACACACACACACACACACACACACACACACACACACACACACACAACTGTTCTAGGTGTGAGAGAGGCGTTCATCTGGCATGCATATAACCATGCACTCTCCCTCTCAATCCTACACAGTCACATACACAACCTCTCGCACAACCTTCCTTCCCTGGGAGAGGTGAAGTTGACACCATCGTCGGCCTCTCACGGAATCAGAACATCAGAGGGCGGCGTGCGTCCGTCCCCCCCCCCCCCCCCCCCCCTCAATATACCTAAAGCACTCAAATATTTATCCCGGGACTCGGCCATGCCATATTATAAACTTCACGCCGGCAGCCTCCCCAGCATCACACGCACATGCTTTATTAAATCTATACCAGGGGTTCTCAACCCGTGGGTCGCGACCCCTCGTGGGGTCGCCAAATTATTTTGGGGGGTCCCCAAAATATTTTCAAAAAAAAAAAAAAAAAAAAAAAAAGATTTTGTTTTAAATTTTATTTTCACGATTTTTCAAAAATAGCAGACCTACAAGTTCATAGCGCGCCACTCGGTGGCGCGCTATGAGCTTGTAGATCTGCTATTTTTCAATAGCTAAATTATAACAATGCTTAAAACATCAAAAGGGGTTCCCGCCCAAAATGGGTTAAGGTTATTGTAGCAGTCAATTTATATTGGGGGTCGGGAGGGGGCGGGGCGGGGGTCCCGAGACATTGCCAAAGCATTTCCGGGGGTCCCCGGCCAAAAACGTTGAGAACCCCTGATCTATACCATCGTTTCCACACGTCCATCCATACAAAAACTCTAGATTCACCAACGACGCATGATGTCACTCTCGGAATACGGAATCGAATGTGATCGATCGTTTGTGAAGACGGTACACCGCTTGTTTGAGGTGTACATCCTATTGGACGGATGTCACTCATGCATAGGGATGGAGCTTGATAACCGATACCCGAAAGAAATCCGGTAACAAGCTTATTGAGTTATCACTAAGCTTTGGGCTTATCAAGCCTGTTAACGAGCATAGCGGCCCATGACGTCATGTTTAAACAATCAAGACAAGAGGCGATCATGAAATAAATCTAATCGCCCACGCTGGCACAAACATGTCGGTCTGATAGTGTATTGGTACCTGCCAACCAGCGCTGTCCAGGTAAACAACATTACGCTTTTTTTGAGTGGTGCAAAACACTCCCTTACGGACTTATGTGTGTGGGTACTACTGGGTAGCTGGCTGGCTGGCTGGCTGGGTATGAGCACGAAAACAGCATGGTTGTTTAACTATGTCATTTCTCAACCGTTTCGGACACGGGGCGGCACGCCGGAACCGGCCCGGCCCCCTGGGCGCGTTCCTGGGGGTCTGGAGCCCCCCCCACCCCCGGGGACCCCCACATCGTAACTGTCATTTCTCTACCGTTTCTGGCCGCGGGGCTGCTCGGTAAAAATATCAATTGCCTTTTGTCTGTATTGTATTTGAAAGCCCTAGTAAAAGATACTGGTTATGTTCGGAATTTATTGTCTCCCGTCTTTCCACCCGGCTCGATAAGCCTGATCGATAAGGGGCTTGTTTTCAATAAAAAATAACGAGCTCCATCCCTATACTCATGCACACATTACCCACCGTAATGTAAAATATAGGTGAAAATAGCAAATCTACACGGAAACATAGCAAATCTCTGCCATGATGCGACACATTATGAGCTTGTTATATCAGCAAATCTTTGGCATTCAACATACAACTATCTCCCTTATTAGAGATAGGGTGCAGAAGTTCAGTCACGCAGGAGAGACTCGGAGTAGAGTCGCTGCTTCTTCGCTTGGAAAGGAGCCAGCTTAGGTGGTTCGGGCATCTAGTGAGGATGTCTCCGGGAGGTCCTCGATGCAGGTCCCGCTGGGGGGAGACCAAGGATGAGTTGGAAGGTTTATATCTCCAACATCTGGTTAGGATGCCTCTCGAGCATAGCTCCCGGGGCTGACCAATATCTGCCGGGACCGCCTCGGGATCCCCCCAGGATAGCATTACTAATGTTGCTCTGGAGGGGAAGTCTGGGGCAATCTGGTGGAGGTGTTTCCCCCGCTAGGTGTAATGTCAGAGCCCACAGATTCAGAAGTGAACCTTTCAAGCCTGTTTTCTCAACTCATAATATGAGGGTTTTTTTTTTTAGATATTATCTCCAAAACTGGTGGGTCAAACTGAACAACCAATTCCCTGCTTTCACATGACATGACTTAGCCTCGGTCAGAAACGGTCACATTTGGGTGGGACGTAATCTGAGACGAGAGTCACCGCTCTGGTCCAACAGGCCACGAGGTCAACAGGTCGTATGCGGTCGTTGTCGTCGTTGGGTGGAAAAACCTTGCATGTCCAACGCCGTTCCATTTTCATTATCATTTAGATAGAAATAGCCGAAAATAGCTGATCTACAAGCTCGCAGCACGCCGCTGTCGAGACGCGTTGCGAGCTTGTAGATCGGCTATTTTTGCCCACTTTTGTGCGACACTCTTGTACTGTATATGATGATGATACCAGACAGTGGCCTTGTTGTTAAGAGTGTCCGCCCTGAAACTGGGAGGTCGGGGGTTGGATCCCCGGCCGGGTCATACCAAAGACTGTAAAAATGGGACCCAATGCCTCCCTGCTTGGCACTCAGCAGCAATGGGTTGGATTGGGGGTCAAATCAACGAATGATTCCAGAGCACGCTGCGGCTCACCGCTCCAAGAGATGGGTCAAATGCGGAGAATATCACAAATATCACTGCGGTAACGTGTGACTAATCGTACAACTTTGACTTGACTTTGATGATGATGATGATGATGATGATGATGATGATGATGATGATGATGATGATGATGATGATGTGGGGAATTCATTTACAGATAAACATAAGCAAAAATGGAAAAAAAAGAAGTTGAAATATGGAGATACGAGGTTTGTGGCCCGAAAGTTCACGATATAGTCGTCAGCATGCAGGCCCAGCTTAGCCACACACACGCGCACGTGCACACACACACGCACAACCACGTGTCTGTGTTCCCACGGTTTGGAGCAGGTCTGCGGGCTGATGTAGAGCAGCTTGTAAAGCAGGCCTGTCCGTCAACTTTAACAACCTATCACAGAGATCCAACAGGACCCTGGGCCATGCGCGTACACACGCACGCACGCACGCGCGCACGCACGCACGCACGCACGCACGCACGCACGCACGCACGCACGCACGCACGCACGCACGCACACAAACCCAGCCAGGACACATGCAGGCCGCATGCATGGCTCAGGTATATAAGCCAGAGCCTTCATGGGTCTCACTCTGCTCCCTTTGACTCGGCCAAGAAACAACAGAAAAATAACAGAAAGGAGAGGGGAGGAAAAAAAGAAAAAGAAAGCCGCTTTGATCCAAGACGACAGATCTGCAGCGCGGCTCGACGTGAACGCCATGCCGTTTTGTCCGCACACAATTCTTCTCTGTCTCGCGCACACGTCAGTCGCGCACGCACGCACGCACACACACACATTAGTAACAACCACCTCATTATTCCTTTTTTTCCAGACCTTGTCTGTCTTTCTGTCGGCCTCTGTGGTTTAAGCTCCAGGACTGCTAGGCTTTTTATATTGTACCATACTGCTGCCTCACAAAGACGCCTTATGTCAAAACAACGAGGACACGCGTGAACAGCGCCATGCAGATCTCTTGGATATATATATATACCCTCGCACTGCAAGAGATCCAAAATATCAGAGAAACAGAGAGGAAGTTATCACTGCGAAAATAAACAACGACAGATTGATGGCAGGACCGACGGCGAAGCCTCGCGTTCCGTCAGCGAATGCTCAAATAAAAGCAAAAAGGAGTCGACCGACGGTCTTCTTAAATCATTCTCTAATTATTAAGCTTGAATGTGGTCTCAATATGAGATCACACAGGGAAGCTTTAAGTGAAACAACAGGTATATAAATTAAAGGAGCATTCAGTGATTTGGAAAACCCCCCGGTCCGCCACGGTAACAAGATGTGCACATGCATGCACTACAGTGGGGGGACACGCGACAGGCCAACAGCACACACACCAAGGCCCACCCCCGCTCGATCATGATTGGCGGAAGGCCCCTCTCTATCCTGATTGGATGAAGGCTTTGCCACCTATAGCCAAAAACGAAACCTAATGTTTTTTGACCCCCAGGGTTTAACTGGGGACAGGGAGGAACTCCTTATATGGTCAGCACACTCTATAGTAGGGAGGATTATCACAACAAAACAAAAAAAGAAGTGATATTTGAACTAAATGAAATCACTGAATATACCTTTAAATGAGAATGAGAACCATTTCAACCGGTGGGTATAGCCTATAACGCTACATTAGCTATATCTGACAAAGGTAACTTAGGTATAGCAGAAGCAACCTCGATTCCAGTGAGTCTAACCTTTGCAGATATACATATTCATCATTAGCGGGGGTTGCTGCTATGGTGCGTAAATAACCTCTGATCCGTTCACTTCCTGCTCGGAGTTCATCAAGGAGCCGTCATGCTGCACATGGACATATTAATGAATCTCTTCGGTTCTTTCTTCTCCCCATTTGATTAGCATCAGAGTGGGCTTGAAGTGGAGACACTGATGGAACGCTTTTTCGGGGAGGGGATGTCTATAAAATCTTATCGGATCTGTCCGATATTTCAGATTCCATCCTAATTGGCTAACATTGGCTTTCAAAGTTTGCAGGATTTGCCCGTTTCGAACAAAAAGCCTCAAATCATGAACGCAGCGTGCAATTTACGTGAAGTCTTTCACAGAATTTCCTACTAAGCTGAGGAATATATCCCACCCTTTTCACATTGGCCTGTTATAGCGCCACCAACAGGTAGAAAAACTATTTTGTTTCTTATCAACTAGTCAGCTAGTACCAACTAGTGGATTTACTACTCGACTAGTTGAATAGTCGACTAGTTGCTTAAAGCCTTAACACCCTCCGCGCCATTGCCGACGATTAAAGTCAATTGAAGCTTAATTTTGATAGTGACGCTTAATGCCATTGCCGACGGCCTTCGGCAATTGAGCTTTTATAGCGTGTTCGATTGCTCGAGCCAAAATGCTACTCACGTTAGCCGGTTAGCTAGCTGTGTTGTTAGCGCAGGACTGGATCGCCCATCTTAGATCGTCGTCGCCATAAGCATCCATTCTATCCATTTCTTTCAATCGCCTGTAACTCCTATTCCTTGTCCCAGATGGCATTTTGGGTCAAAACAGTGTTTCTTTGACGGCACAGAGCTGACAATCTAGAGCTCTCCGGAGCTCCGGCCTGGATTAACATTGTAAACAAGGCCCATCCAGCTGTGTGAAAACTCCTAACATAGGACTACCGGTTGTGGACCGGAAATGGCGGCTTTTCAAAATAAGAGCTCAAATTAAAAAAATGCTGGCGTGAATTAGATCCTAATTTTTCAATAAATGATAGCGGTCTAAGTGTTAATATGCACTACACAGGGTAATGCAATATGAAGACATCCACGGTCCACATGAAGGGAGGCATGAAAAACATGGCAAGAAAGAAACGACCAAAGACAAGTTCCATGAGCCAGAAGAGAGTATACTGGAGCTGCTGTACCTTCACGGTACACAGGTACACACACAGGTACACAGGTACACTGGTACACAGGTACACTGGTACACAGGTAAACAGGTACACAGTACACACACAGGTAGGTAAACAGGTACACAGGTATAGGTAAACAGGTAAACAGGACTTGTTAAAGTTTCAACTCATTTCAACTATTCTGTGATTATACTGCAGCTAAATCATGGATGCCTTGTTCTTCAGACTGCTATAGTGGCTTATAAGACACAGATGACTTTCAACCGTGTGTGTGCGTGCGTGTGTGTGTGTGTGTGTGCGTGCGTGCGTGCGTGCGTGCGTGCGTGCGTGCGTGCGTGCGTGCGTGTTGCCCTTGCACTCAGTCTTTGACCCGCAGCCACAACAGGCGGTAAGAAGGGCTTATGTTACTCAAGAGGAAATCAGGACCTTTGCAAAACCTGACAGCCTCACAGATTTTTCACACAGAAAAGAGCGCACACATGCGCACGCAAGCACGCACACACACACACACACACACGCAAACACACACACACACACACACACACACGAAAAAAGGTCTGAAGTATTATTAAGTATGCATGATTTGAACATGCTTGAACATTTGACATTAATACAGCCTGATATTTCTACAAGTGGTACAAATGGTTTCAAAGCCTGTGGCTAGCGAGTCACTATATGGGCCTAAAAAGGTAGTTTGATACTGATATACCGTGCATGTTCAAATCATGTATGCTTTACATTACAATTTTCCAAATTATTATTATTATCGTTATACATATTGGAAAAAAATCAATGTAATATTGAGGTGCATGGCCGCACAAGCTGGGGGACTGTTCAGAGGGGGGAGTGGGAGGGGGAAGAGAGAGAAAGAGAGAGAAGAGGAAGAGAGAGAGAGAGAGAGAAAGAAAAATGTGGCTTTAAAGGAAAAAGATGAAAGAAAAAAAGTTGTAAAAGTAGCACAATGAGAAAGTCATGATTTATGACTCACAGATAGTGACATTTAGAATATCAAGCACATGCGTCATGATTTATCCTCATCACCATGATGAGGATAAATCATGACGCATGTGCGCACACGCACGCACGCACGCACGCACGCACGCACGCACGCACGCACGCACGCACGCACGCACGCACGCACGCACGCACGCACGCACGCACGCACGCACGCACGCACACACACACACACACACACACACACACACACACACACACACACACACACACACACACACACACACACACACACACACACACACACACACACACACACACACACACACACACACACACACACACACGAGTGGAACTCTGGAGATCATCAGGCATTTTAGTCATCACCAAATGCAGACTGCCACATGCCATCATCTTAATTTAGGAGAATTCACCATTAAAGCATTAAAATGTATAATCTTTGGATTTGGCACCCCTATAGGTTATGGAAATATGTGAGGAATCTAAAAGGATTACAGATTAAATAACGTTTTAAGCAGCGCATCCCATTTCACTGTAAAACTGGCACAAAGGTAAAAAAAAACAAACAAACAAACAAAAATAATCACACCTGCTGCTCAACAGTGCCACTGTAGGTCACCCAGCGGTATTGCAGCGGCTGTTCGTTTTCTTTCCATTTTTTTGCCCGCGCATGCAGCACGAGTTAACCCTGCGCAGCTGGGGTTTAACACAGAGCGCTCCTTAGAACGTTCTTCTGGGTGCGGAGCAACTTCCATTGAAATGAACAGCTAGTGTCCGCTAGTTTACTCCAGAGCCATAGAGTAAGACAGAGTTGCGATATTGAGGGGGCAGAACACAGCCTGGTCACGTGGTTCGTGTACTCGCGCAAGCCCAATGCATTCCGTAAACTTCCGGTTGTCCCTATTCAATAGAAGTCTATGTTCAATGTAGAGCCTGGCCCAAAGAAGTTGTCTTAACCCATTTTGGGCGGGAACCCCTTTTGGTTTTAGCATTATGTTATGCTTTAGCTATTGAAAAATAGCAGATCTACAAGCTCATAGAGCGGCACCGAGTGCCGCGCTACAAGCTTGTAGGTCTGCTATTTTTGAAAAATCGAAGAACAACTGACATAGAAACATAGCTTTTTCAGAAAACTGTCAGGATATAGAAGACATTTTTAGAATCTGATCTCAGGTCAAAATGGGTTAACTCTGTCTTACACTCTATGGTCCTGGTTTACTCTAATTGTTCATATACCTACGTCTTCCATCATGTCTGTGACATCACCTGTTTCTATTGAACTGTCCTCTGACATCACCTGTTTCTATTGAACTGCCCTCTGACATCACCTGTTTCTATTGAACTGCCCTCTGACATCACCTGTTTCTATTGAACTGCCCCTCTGACATCACCTGTTTCTATTGAACTGCCCTCTGACATCACCTGTTTCTATTGAACTGCCCTCTGACATCACCTGTTTCTATTGAACTGCCCCTCTGACATCACCTGTTTCTATTGAACTGCCCCTCTGACATCATCTGTTTCTGTTGAACTGCCCTGACATCACCTGTTTCTGTTGAACTGCCCTCTGACATCACCTGTTTCTATTGAACTGCCCTCTGACATCACCTGTTTCTGTTGAACTGCCCTCTGACATCACCTGTTTCTGTTGAACTGCCCTCTGACATCACCTGTTTATATTGAACTGTCCTCTGACATCACCTGTTTATATTGAACTGTCCTCTGACATCACCTGTTTCTATTGAACTGCCCTCTGACATCACCTGTTTCTATTGAACTGCCCTCTGACATCACCTGTTTCTGTTGAACTGCCCTCTGACATCACCTGTTTCTATTGAACTGCCCTCTGACATCACCTGTTTCTATTGAACTGCCCTGTGACATCACCTGTTTCTGTTGAACTGCCCTCTGACATCACCTGTTTCTGTTGAACTGCCCTCTGACATCACCTGTTTCTATTGAACTGCCCCTCTGACATCACCTGTTTCTATTAAACTGCCCTCTGATATCACCTGTTTCTGTTGAACTGCCCTCTGACATCACACGTTTCTATTGAACTGCCCTCTGACATCACCTGTTTCTGTTGAACTGCCCTCTGACATCACCTGTTTCTATTGAACTGCCCAGTGCCCTCTGACATCACCTGTTTCTATTGAACTGCCCTCTGACATCACATGTTTCTATTGAACTGCCCTCTGACATCACCTGTTTCTGTTGAACTGCCCTCTGACATCACCTGTTTCTATTGAACTGCCCTCTGACATCACCTGTTTCTATTGAACTGCCCTCTGACATCACCTGTTTCTATTGAACTGCCCTCTGACATCACACGTTTCTATTGAACTGCCCTCTGACATCACCTGTTTCTATTGAACTGCCCTCTGACATCACCTGTTTCTATTGAACTGCCCTCTGACATCACACGTTTCTATTGAACTGCCCTATGACATCACCTGTTTCTGTTGAACTGCCCTCTGACATCACCTGTTTCTATTGAACTGCCCTCTGACATCACCTGTTTCTATTGAACTGCCCTCTGACATCACATGTTTCTATTGAACTGCCCTCTGACATCACAAGTTTCTATTGAACTGCCCTCTGACATCACCTGTTTCTGTTGAACTGCCCTCTGACATCACCTGTTTCTGTTGAGCTGCCCTCTGACTAGGGGTGGGTCCCGAACCTCGGAACCAAGTATGTACCGAACCGAGCCATGGGTACCGGGTACCCATTACAATAATTACATTTCCGTTCTCTCTATTGGTTCCCACAGACACGCGGTCACACGTTATTTATTTATTTTCTACCCTTTTAATAGGAGCGCAGGGAACAGAGCTGATCTACAAGCCTACATCGCGTTGCATCAGCGACGCGTTGTGGGCTTGTGGCTTGCTGAGGCGGAGCTATCTCTCTGCATGGAGGTGTCGAGGAGTGTAGAGAGAGAGACCCGCTGTGCAGAGAAGCATTGAAGCAACATCATTATTAAAGTTTCTTAAACGTAATTTTCAAGTGAAGTTTATGGGAGGAAACTTTTAAGAGAGGGGACAGGAGTCTTGCTCCCTGCTGCCTGAGTTGCCTCACTGCATGATCATGCATGTGCACTGCACAGCATTGAATCAACATCAACCCACCTCGAATGCGCGCCCGTGTGTGTATGTGTGTGTGAGTGATCACGGCGTAGGGTCCAGACTCGAGGGCCCCCCATTAGCGATGCTAATTTGTGTGTGTGTGTGTGTGTGTGTGTGTGTGTGTGTGTGTGTGTGTGTGTGTTGCTCTCAGATCTCAGACATGCTTATATTTGTTATTGTCAGTAGTTAGTAGAGAGAGAAGAAAGAGAAGTATAGCCTACAACACTGCCCTGCAGGGTAAATACAGAATAGATATATTATATTACAAAAAATCACTATATTATCCACAAATGGCTCAATAAAGGAGAGGATGTTACACTATTCATTATACATGTCTTAAATTGACATTGTTGAGCTTTTTTGTTAAATAAACATTTGACCTCTTATTTAAGTTATTTTATACCATTTTGGAACCGAAATAGGGAACCGTTAAGAACCGGAATAGATAAGCAGAACCGGAATCGGTACCGGACTCACAAAAAATCCTAACTACGGGAAGAATATTCTGGCTACAGGGGAACGGGCGGGGCGGGAGAGAGGAAGCTGGAGAGACAGACAGACAGACAGACAGACAGACAGACAGACAGACAGACAGACAGACAGACAGACAGACAGACAGACAGACAGACAGACAGACAGACAGACAGACAGACAGACAGACAGACAGACAGACAGACAGAGGGTTCAGAGGTTATCACCTGGCAGAGCTGCAGTCACATGAAAGGGCCTTTCATCACCTTCCCAAACACTAACGCACGCACGCACGCACGCACGCACGCACGCACGCACGCACGCACGCACGCACGCACGCACGCACGCACGCACGCACGCACGCACGCACGCACATCCACAATGTACAAACCCGCTTCTATCAGACTCACAGCACAGTACGTATAGGCCTACACACAGAATGTCATGTTTGCCTGTGTGTGCGTACGTGTGTGTACATGTGTGTGTGTGTGTGTGCGTGTGAGTATCTGTGTGAAAAGGGAAGCGGAGGCCATATGGTTGTGTTCAGAAGCCCCCCCCCACCCCCCCCACTAAGATGGACACCTCCTCAGCCTTCAAGCAGACCCCCCCCACACACACACCCCCCCAAAGGTGTGAGAACATGTCTGCACCAGTAACACCGCCAACAGTACACCATGCGAAGAACACTCTCAGTGTGTTTGAGCGTGCGTGCGTGCGTGCGTGCGTGCGTGCGTGCGTGCGTGCGTGCGTGCGTGCATTATATGTAGACACTGCATAAAATATACACACACACACACGCACGAACAGTCATGCGTGCACGTGCACATGGGTCCTAAGCGTGTATGTCAAGCAGATGGAAGGAGAGGAAAGAGAGAAATTAGAGAGGGGTAAGAGGAGAGCAGCGACAGAGAGTCTGGAGGAGCATGTGTGTGTGTGTGTGTGTGTGTGTGTGTGTGTGTGTGTGTGTGTGTGTGTGTGTGGGGTAAGGGGGAGTCAGATGGGAGGGTGGTGGTGGTTAGTGAACATTCTTCTGGCAGGGCTCTCTCTCTCTCTCTCTCTCTCTCTCTCTCTCCTGGCTGCTCGCCCGCCCCGGCTCTGAAGCAAACTTAAACAAACTCCTGTTGCAGCCATCTGCCTCGGCCCGGGGGAGAAATCACAGCACCGCACCGCTTGGGTGTATGTGTGTGTGTGTGTGTGTGTGTGTGTGTGTGTGTGTGTGTGTGTGTCTATCGGGTTACTGTGTGAGCGCCCGCCCAGCCGGCCTGCATGCGCGCCTCAAACACACACACACACACACATAATATATAAATGCATGCAGGCACCCACGTGCACACACACACAAACACATACTCATTCTTTCGTGCAAACTAACACATCCACTTTCAGGCATGCAGACGTGCACACGCACACGCACACACACACACACACACACACACACACACACACACACACACACACACACACACACACACACACACACACACACGGCCCAGGCTTCGCGTCAGGCTGGAGCCAGGGCCTGCCCATGGGGTTCACACCACCAGGAGAGGAGAGGAACATGTGGCCCCTTCTATTACCACAGGGAGAGGGGGGGGGGGGGCACAGTGGTTCCCCAAAATCTGGGTCCTGGACCTGGACCCGTCTGTGGGTCGCGGACACATTGTATATATGGGTCCCCTTTTAGTTTGTGTTTCTTATGCATTTGGTTTTTAATTGTTATTATTTGAAAAATTTCCCAAAAAAACATTCCCGAAAAAAAAAAAGCTAAACTTTTCATGAATTAACAACAAACGAACGAACAGCCTGCTATAAGCTGGCTCCTTTCCAGGCGAAGAAGCAGCGACTCTACTCGGAGTCTCTCTCTCTCTCTCTCGTGTGACTGAACTTCTCACCCTATCTCTCTAAGGGATGCCAGCCACCCGTCTGAGAAAACGACTACTGAACTACTTATTAAAGCGGGTCATGTTTGCATGCTTGGAATTGTAACCGCTGAAATCAATAACATATCAGTATTCCCATATTAACTTGTGGGCCTCATTAAGTGAAGGACAGGGCCGCATGTGGCCCCCGGGCCGCCAGTTGCCCATTATATGATCTACTGTAGGTGGCAGCATCCTCACAGCCTACTGGAGATTCCAGAGCCATTGACTAAGACAGAGTTACGAAAACTCCGTTCACTTCATGGGGCTTCAGTCCTGGACCGGAAGTAGACAGAAATGCATTGGACCCAGGCAACAGCCCAGCTTTAATGATCTTAAATCCCTTTATTTTAGATTGTTTTGTAGTAATCGTACAACATAAACATTACAGAGACTTTAGTTGTTACTGTACAATATACTTGAAAACAGTTGGCATGTTGCACACATGCCTCTTATTTGCGCCGCCCTCGTTGAAAACAATGTATTTCGAACTCCAGCTTGTCCCTCTCCAGGCTGCATGAACAGCGCTCGAGCGCTCGGTTTCTGCCCCCTCAATATCGAAACTCTTCTATTAGATGGCTCTGGGAGATTGGGAGTGTTGGCTCACACTTTTACAATTGCCTTCCATTTTCCCCCAAAAAAACCTTGAGGTGAAATCTTCCATTACTACCTCGCGCTAATAAGACTGATCTCTCTTTAGGAGTGTTAATATTCTAAAATGAGATGCACGAATCGATGAAGGGCCGTATATTCAGAGTAAACCAGGAAGTGAACGGCTGCGTGCAGCAAAACAGCTACGGGACGGACGAGCAAGGCGTTGCCTATAGCAACTGTCAAAAAGTAGATTTTTAGCGATCGCGTTTTATATTAAAAAAGGACCTAAAGACCTGTCCACACTATAGGGCTTTAAGCCAGGGGTTTCTCAACGTTCTGGGGACCCCCGGAAATGCTTTGGCCATGTCTCTAAAACCTGGGCTGGTGGCTAACCACTCCTACTACATGCATTGTGGCCTTGAGGCTGCATGGGCTCTTCATATTAACCGTGACTAACACGCACGCCGTTGGCCCGCATGCACTGCACACAAGCCTCCGCAATGTGGGGAAGCACCACAAACAGAGCTGGCTGGCTCATGCTATACCAACCTCATGGGCAGGGATTCATTCGACCACAAGACATAACAAACATTATACGGCCAGACCAAATATACAACACTAGTACCATGTCAACAAGGATGAATGCCATTCTAATAATGATCTGGGGTCTCTGGTACAGTATGTGCTAAATGTTACAGGGTGGGCAACTTTGATGATGGAGAGGGCCCACTATAGTTCCACACTCACTCCAGAGGGCCCACTATAGTTCCACACTCACCCCAGAGGGCCACATTGCATATTACTGTCATAGCCGATCTACAAGCTCAAAACGCGCCGCACAGCGACGCGTAGACGTGTAGATCGGCTGTTTTTGCTATGATTTGAATTATGTTTTGCAATTTTTGAATTGGAATCCTGAAAAGTAAAATTTTTATTTAATTTCAAATGCCTTTCAAATGCCATTAATTATACAAATACATTGGACATAAAAAGACACTAACATGTTAATACTACTGATAAATTACTAAAGTAAAGTAATTAAAGTGGGTCATGTTTTCATGTTTGGAATTGTAACAGCTGAAATCAATAATATATCCGTATTCTGATATTAACCTGCGGGCCACATTAAGTGAAGGACAGGGCCCCATGTGGCCTATAGGTCGCGGACGGTGCAGATTGCCTGCAGGGCCAGGTTTAGCTCTGGTCCATAGCCCTAAATTCCCAAGATATCCCCAGCAGATTGCAGACGGTAGTAGCAGTAGTAGTAGTAGCGACATTAAAGAAGGATGACCCCAATCTGATCTGTAGTCTGCGGGTCAACAAGTTCATTATTGCCACTGCAATTGCAACCGTAATGCATAGGGAGACAGCCACGTTGCTTACATGCATAATATTACCATTGTACCACCATAATTACGCCTATAGCACTAGATGTGTTGGTGTGTCGAATCTGCGTGTGCGTCCCACAAATAGTAAATGTACAAGCCCTGCAGACACACTGTGAGCTTGGATATCTTCTGTTTGTGAATAACAAACGCAGAAATCTAAACTAACGTGGATGCTTTCCCCGGTTTTAAACGGGTCAAGCCCTATTTATGAGGCAATTCTGGTGCCGTTTTTCACCTATCGTGACAAAAACAATCAGACCCGTCTGAAGTGAGTGGTGCTGTGCTGTACTGTACTGTACTGTACTGTACTGTACTGTACTGTACTGTACTGTACTGTACTGTACTGTACTGTACTGTACTGTACTGTACTGTGTGTCAGGCTGCACAACAGTGAAAAATATGCTATTTCCGTGCTCAGACCGCAGCCAGCCATGCAGGGACTCAGCTGCAGGGACACACATAGCTGTCTATATAGGAGTGGTTGCACCACTCAAAAAACGGCTGATGGTGCCAGGATGAAATTGGATAAAGAGCGTTGGCGAGACAAGTGGCAGAGTGCTGCTCATACTGCACAGCATGAGCTGCATTCTTCCAGGGAACTGGGAGCTCCCTGGCTGTGTGGCGGCTGTGGCCTCGCGGCTGCGCCAGTCAGCGCAGCGCCAACATGGCAGGCTATAGCCTCTCCCCTCTCCGGGTCACTCCTCTCCACAGCTGTCCTGGGAAACTGGCAGGACACCCAGGGCCATGTGAGAGGGGACCAGGTGGCTGCTGAGAGAGGAGGGAGAGGGCAGGGACTATTTGGAATGGAGAGGGGGGGGGGGCTGGTGGGGCAGAGCGAGGTCTAAAGGGTCGGGGGGGGGGACTGACAAGAGTAACCCAAGACGAGAATGTTGTCTAGTGTCTTCGGCCAAAAAAAAAAAAACGCTCCCAGAAGTTAATCACCATCTCCCCGATGCAGTTGGATGCCGGTCAGGAACAGGGTGAATCATATCACACACGGCTGTTTGGCTGCAGCTATAGTCGGAGCTGTGTGTGTGTGTGTGTGTATGTGTGTGTGTGTGTGTGTGTGTGTGTGTGTGTGTGCGCGTGTGTGCGTGTGCATGTGTACGCTCCTCCGCGTTTAGGGTAACAGGGTGTGGGGTATTATATTTAGGCCACTACGGAGGGCTATTTTGGCCTTGCTAGTTGCATAAAGGCAAGCACGGGCAGCTGGGGGCGACAGACCGAAGGCTCTACCCCTCTTCACCCTGCTAGAACTATCAGACCGAAGGCTCTACCCCTCTTCACCCCGCTAGAACTATCAGACCGAAGGCTCTACCCCTCTTCACCCCGCTAGAACTATCAGACCGAAGGCTCTACCCCTCTTCATCCCGCTATAGAACTATCAGACCGAAGGCTCTACCCCTCTTCATCCCGCTATAGAACTATCAGACCGAAGGCTCTACCCCTCTTCATCCCGCTATAGAACTATCAGACCGAAGGCTCTACCCCTCTTCATCCCGCTAGAACTATCAGACAGAAGGCTCTACCCCTCTTCACCCCGCTAGAACTATCAGACCGAAGGCTCTACCCCTCTTCACCCTGCTAGAACTATCAGACCGAAGGCTCTACCCCTCTTCACCCCGCTATAGAACTATCAGACCGAAGGCTCTACCCCTCTTCACCCCGCTATAGAACTATCAGACCGAAGGCTCTACCCCTCTTCACCCCGCTACAACTATCAGACCGAAGGCTCTACCCCTCTTCACCCCACTATAGAACTATCAGACTGAAGGCTCTACCCCTCTTCACCCCACTATAGAACTATCAGACCGAAGGCTCTACCCCTCTTCACCCCACTATAGAACTATCAGACTGAAGGCTCTACCCCTCTTCACCCCGCTACAACTATCAGCAGAAGGAAGGGAGAGAGTCGGTATAGTGCTGTCGCCTCACAGCTAGAAGGTCCTTGGTTCGATTCCCACCGGGGACACTGGGGGCGTGTTCTCCCCCCCGCGTCATCAGTGCCCATACCTGAGGCGGGGTTGGCGAAAGGGCCTTTGTGTGTGGAGTTTGCATGTTCTCCCCGTGCCCTCACATGTTCTCCCCGTGTCCCCTAGGGTATAGGTACCCTCACATGTTCTCCCCGTGTCCCCTAGGGTAGGTACCCTCACATGTTCACCCCGTGTCCCCCTAGGGTAGGTACCCTCACATGTTCTCCCTGTGTCCCCCTAGGGTAGGTACCCTCACATGTTCTCCCTGTGTCCCCTATAGGGTAGGTACCCTCACATGTTCTCCCCGTGTCCCCCTAGGGTAGGTACCCTCACAAAAAACATGCAGTAATCATGGTCTCTAAACTACCTCCCCCTGGCCAGGCGGGGCGCCTGATGGAGGGGAAAGGAACTGGTCGGAATAACGTGTTCCTTCCACGCGCTACGTCCAACAGGGGGAAAATTGTGTGTTTTTTTGCATGGAACGTTACAATTTGTATTTCCGTTTGCCTTTTATAGGCTTCGTAAACACAAATTGCACAGGGCAGAGAAGCACAAGCAAACAACTTACGGTAAATATAAATAAATCACTGACACATTTAATATACTTGTTAATACTTTTTTTTTCTTTCCATAAAGTGTACAAAAAAGCGGTAATAGTGGATCTACAAGCTCACAACAAAGTGTAGAGCTGCTATTTGCGCTATTTTTGAAAAAATAGCACAAAAATAGCACAAAAAAATGTTTCAAAAAACCCATTTAGACCTTCAAACTGATTCTACAAATGTCTTCTAAATCATGACAGTTTTCTGAAAAACCGGTTTCAATATTAGTGGTGCTCAAAACTCTTCCATGTCAAGGAGCCCAAATCACTGTTATTCACTGAAGAGCAGGGGTCACATGTTAAGTATTTAACAAGGAGGAGGCAGCTCCGCTATTGGCTACTGTGCTGACACAGACTCCAGCTGTGTCCAGGTGCTCTACCGCACGCGCGTGCGTGCGCGCGCACACGCACAAACACACACACACACACACACACACACACACACACACACACACACACACACACACACACACACACACACACACACACACACACACACACACACACACACACACACTTACTTCTGTGGCACAATCCAGCTGCCTTTGGCAGCATGTTTCAGGGAGCAAACACCTGCTAGTGCTCCCAACCACCTGGCGCACACGCGCACACACACACACACACACACACACACACACACACACACACACACACACACACACACACACACACACACACACACACACACACACACACACACACACACACACACACACACACACACACACACAGATCATCAGACAGCCACCCAGATGAACCCTGCACACACAGCTGCAAGTGTGTGTGTGTGTGTGTGTGTGTGTGTGTGTGTGTGTGTGTGTGTGTGTGTGTGTGTGTGTGTGTGTGTGTGTGTGTGTGTGTGTGTGTGTGTGTGTGTGCGCGCGTGCGTGCGTGCGTGTGTCAGAGGGCAGCTGGTGGAGAGGGAGCTAAGCTGTAGTTACAGCGGCTCCGTGCTCTGTAATTACCACACAGTCCAACCTGTTTTACCACAGTAGAAAAAAAACACACACACAGCAGAGCAGTAGAGTAGGAGAAAGCAGGAGAAAAAGCAGGGCAGCCCTGTGTGGGACGCCACACACAGGGCGCCACTAGTGGGCCCACAACAGCCCCGATGCCACGCCGTGCCGTGCCAACGTTCTGCCCTGGTGGCACCGAAATTGGATACGACCCGCATGCAGCGATAGAGGACAGATGTAGGCCAAATGTAGGTGGCAATCCTCAGGGCGAGCTTAACCCATTTAGGCCTGAAAAAAACGTTCGTTCTGAAAGAATATATATTCAAAGACTTGTGCCGCATTCTTAGACCTACAAGCTCGTAGCGCGCCACTCGGTGGCGTGCTATGAGCTTGTAGATCTGCTATTTTTCAATAGCTAAAGTATAACATAATGCTTTAAACACCAAAAGGGGTTCCCGCCCAAAATGGAGACCAGATTCCACAAATGTCATCATGACAAAATCATGACAGTTTTCTGAAAAATGTTTCTATATCATTGGTGCTCCAACTATTTCATGTCAAGGACCCCCCCAAAAATGCATGTAATTGGCCGTGGACCCCCCATCTGAACACATGTTGTTCCAGGGACCCAGGGACCCCCCCCCCCCCCCCCCCCCCCCTAAGCAAAGAAATTAGTTAAAAACGTTTGCTGTGAAAGAAAATACAGTATATTCATAGATTTGCAATACGTTTACGTTTTTTTTAAAATAGCAGATCTACAAGCTCATAGCACGACACAGAGTGCCACGCTACGAGCTTGTATAGATCTGCTATCTTTCAACAGCTAAAGTTTAAAATCGCTAAGGGCGACACACATGCGTTCCAGGTCTCGATGGTTTAACGGAGAGCATATGGACATGCCGGCCGCCATATCAAATGCAACCAAACTATATCAGACAGACATAAGCCATCTAAACCAAGAATAGCTAAGCGCACGAGGCCATGTGCTGCTCACTCCACTCCAGCAGCACCCTTTTGTCTGAGCGAGAGAGGGCTCAGCAGACAGACAGACAGACACGCTGACCTGGGATTCCCTCTGTCCCATTACCGTATCTCAACCAGGGAGCGAGAGAGGGCAAGAGAAAGAGAAAGGTATTTTTTTAGGAAACTATAATGAAAACATTCCCACGTGACTTCTGAACATGGTTACAACACCAGGGGAGCAGCTTCTGGCAACATAAGAATAAAAACATATACCAGTCTTAAACACATGTAGGTCAATAACTCTCTGGAATGCTCTAGCCAAAAACATCTTATCTACAATACATAACAAAATTACTTGGGCGACTGTGGCTCAAGAGGTAGAGCAGGTCGTCCAATGATCCATGGGTCGGCGGTTCGAATCCCGGCTCCTCCTGTCGACATGTCGAAGTGTCCTTGGGCAAGACACTGAACCCCAAATTGCTCCCGATGTGCTGGTTGGTACCTTGCATGGCTTCCGCCGCAATCGGTGTATGAATGTGTGTGTGAATGGGTGAATGTAATGCACAATCTATATAAATGCACCATTTACCATTTACTTTCAAAAAGAATATCAAGATATACCTTGCCAATTTGCCAGGTACATAACTGTGAACTGTGATTTGTGAATTTGTTCTTTTGATTTTATAATGTGAATTTGTTCTTTGTATTTGTTTTTATTTTCTTCTGTTTTTTATTTTAAATTGTATTTTTAGTTGTACATTTGTATTGTATTTGTTTCATTCAGGACCCCAGGAAGACTAGAGGCTCAGTCATGTGTCTCTAATGGGGATCCTTCAATAAACATAAACATAGTAAAATCCTGAGTTTTGATTGAGTTTTGAGTGATGCACACCCACAGACTTATACAGAATGTAGTCTGTGTGTTTGACTATAGGGTTTGACAGGATTGCTAGATTACTACAATGACCATAATGCTTTGGTGCACTGCCCCACCTAGTCATGCTGTCTGTGGGTTTGTAGGGCGGCTGTGGCTCAGGAGGTAGAGCAGGTCGTCGAATGATTTGTTGTGCAGATAGCATCTAACCGAAACACTCGAGGCATGAATTCTTCTAAAGCGACTAGCGAGGTGACCGCGATGGGCCGTCAAAAACGAATGTTTTGATTAGAATCGTAATCTGTGATTTAGATTCAGAGATATCAACGTCCGCTATAATGGAGGGGGAACACTTTTGCTGACGGACAAACCGGAAGTGTTTTCGAAAGTTGCACAACAGACGCGCTCAGACTGTAGCGTGTCGCTCGCTCGATATCAAACAATTAAAAAGCAATTAAAAGACGGAGATCTCCGCGCTGGGCAGCCAACGTGTTAACACTTTGTTCTACAGTCAATTAACTCGTGCAACTCGTGTCCAGTAGTCACTTTCCCTCCCGTTTGCGAGTTGCCCGAGTTATGTTTTCATTGTTTAATCCAGGGGTTCTCAACGTTTTTGGCCGGGGACCCCCGGAAATGCTTTGGCAATGTCTCGGGACCCCCGCCCCGCCCCCTCCCGACCCCCAATATAAATTGACTGCTACAATAACCTTAAACCATTTTGGGCGGGAACCCATTTTGATGTTTTAAGCATTGTTATAATTTAGCTATTGAAAAATAGCAGATCTACAAGCTCATAGCGCGCCACCGAGTGGCGCGCTATGAACTTGTAGGTCTGCTATTTTTGAAAAATCGTGAAAATAAAATTTAAAAAAAAATCTTTTTTTTTTTTTTTTTTTGGAAAATATTTTGGGGACCCCCCAAAATAATTTGGCGACCCCCCGAGGGGTCGCGACCCACGGGTTGAGAACCCCTGGTTTAATCCATGTTTTTAAAAAGGTTTTAAGTCATACAGGCTTTCCACAGGCGTCCAAAGGCATCATGGGAAATTGAGTCCATATAAAATGGCTGCAGGGATGCGCATCGCGTGCGTTCCTTTTCCACTCTGTGGGCGTGGCGTCGCCACTTTGGAATATTTTTGAACACTATACGACAAGCGACTGCACCGCTTTGAAGTGGATTTTCATGACAAGCAACTCGGCGATCGATCGGCGCAATGGCTCTTCAAAAGGTTAATTCAATCTAGCCAGTGAGATCTGGATCACGATGGTTTAATCACAGCATTAAAGTTAAAATAAGATCTGGAGGCATGAAAAGGGGGTGAAGTAGCCCTTTAAATAAACACAGAGGATTTTGTTCCAGTGCACAGAGAAGGACGTTCCCGCTAAGTAGCGAGAGCTCTTACAGTGTGTTCTCACAATTCATCTTCGCCTCGCCTCGCCTCGCGGCTTTGGCTCCACATCCATTCATTCATTCATTCACTATGGTTCCCTCGTGGCCCCCGGACTCGTCCTTGGCTGGCCCACAATGGCATCGCACCACAATGAGAGAGAGAGAGAGAGAGAGAGAGAGAGAGAGAGAGAGAGAGAGAGAGAGAGAGAGAGAGAGAGAGAGAGAGAGAGGGAGGGAGGGAGGAATGGGACCGCGGATGGAAAAGGCTGATTAGCAGAGGATGAAGGTATAACAGTGAGACGGAGCTGTATATGCATCATTATAATGTAGGAGAGGGTCCAGAACACAGCAGGGAGAGGAGAGGAGAGGAGAGGAGAGGGGAGGGGAGGAGAGGAGGAGAGGAGAGGAGAGGAGAGGAGAGGAGAGGAGAGGAGAGGGCCCCGACCAGACCAAGCAATAAGTCATTACATAGAAGAGAGAACCAAGGAGGCACACGAGAATAAGACATAATAGGACAAAGAACGAGGGAGATGTAGGGCTGAATGAGGAGGGGGCTGAATGAGGAGGGGGCTGAATGAGGAGGGGGCTGAATGAGGAGGGGGCCGCCCGGTCCTTGGCCAGGGTACAGTTGCCATGCAGGGGAACAATGTTATCTCTAGAGGGGAACTGCTCCATGATGACACACACACACACACACACACACACACACACACACACACACACACACACACACACACACACACACACACACACACACACACACACACACACACACACACACACACACACACACACACACACACACACACACACACACACACACACACACACAGACAGACAGACAGACAGACAGACAGACAGACAGACATTGATTAAGGGCCATATTAAGCATAACATAGTTGCCTCAATAACACATTGACCCCTGCAGTGCAGCCACAAGGCCAAATTAACACAATCCTGCCCACAGGCGGGGTGGTGAGGCCAGTGCCAGTGAAATGCGGTGACGAAATGCATGCTCGCTCCAGGCTACGTAGCGCCCCCCCAGACGATTATTATTATTAGCACGACCTCAAATCAATGTTTTATTGAAAGGTAGTGCTGTCAAGTGATATGTTTTGGTTAAAACAAAAATATTTTTGTTAAAAGGTTATATCACGGCCTGGGCCATGGCTCAGTGGTCCAGGCACCTTGGCTGGTAATCCAGTATGGCAGTGTCCCGGCGGCCTTTACTGCATGTCTTCCTCCCATCTCTCTCCCCATTTCCTGTCAGCCTACTGTCTGTCCCTCCATAAAAAATATGAAATAAAGGCGAAAGCCACAAAAAAAAACATTAAAAAACATTTAAAAAAAGGGTCACTATATTGTGATAGTGATCATTGTTACTGTATAGTGTTTGTTCAGTAACTGTTCTGTCTCTCCAGTTCTTTAATAAACAGAAAATACATTTTCAAGGTAGGTGACGAAATTTCATCAGAAGAGAGTAGCCATTTAATCAGCTTAATTATTATAGTGTTCCAGAATTTCGTCTGCTCATTTATTTGTGTCATCACTCACAAGTTCACTTGTTTCATCTGTATATCCTGACTGCGTTCTCCATCCTGATTGGATAGAATTGGTATCCCAATCACCCTGTTGGTGATTTATCTATCCACAATGACCACTCAGCCATACATTATCCTGCTTGTTGCACGGCTACATAATACACAAATTAATAAATTGACTCAAAAGTGACAACAAAACAAAGTACTTTCTTGCTTACGGTAATGAAAGCATTCCAAGTTGGCCCCGCAGAGCCCAACGAGTCACCTCGGACACAAGGTAGTGAGAGTTGATCAAACGGAATCAATGTCCGGGTACTGCATCGTCTATTTCTCGCTTCAAATGTTTTCAAAAACATTTTTGAAAGCAATGTTGTTTAGTTAAATGACATTGTGTGTTAGTTTACATGGCTGTCATGTTGTTTAGTTAAATTACATTGTGTTAGTTTACATGGCTTTCATGTTGTTTAGTTAAATGACATTTTGTATTAGTTTACATGGCTGTCATGTTGTTTAGTTAAATGACATTGTGTGTTAGTTTACATGGCTGTCATGTTGTTTAGTTAAATGACATTGTGTGTTAGTTTACATGGCTGTCATGTTGTTTAGTTAAATGACATTGTGTTAGTTTACATGGCTGTCATGTTGTTTAGTTAAATTACATTGTGTGTTAGTTTACATGGCTGTCATGTTGTTTGTTAGTTTACATGGCTGTCATGTTGATTAGTTAAATTACATTGTGTGTTAGTTTACATGGCTGTCATGTTGTTTAGTTAAATGACATTGTGTGTTAGTTTACATGGCTGTCATGTTGATTAGTTAAATTACATTTTGTATTAGTTTACATGGCTGTCATGTTGTTTAGTTAAATTACATTGTGTTAGTTTACATGGCTGTCATGTTGTTTAGTAAAATGGCATTGTGTGTTAGTTTACAGCTGCCATGTTGTTTAGTTAAATGACATTGTGTATTAGTTTACATGGCTGTCCTGTTGTTTAGTTAAATGACATTGTGTGTTAGTTTACATGGCTGTCATGTTGATTAGTTAAATGACATTGTGTTAGTTTACATGGCTGTCCTGTTGTTTAGTTAAATTACATTGTGTGTTAGTTTACATGGCTGTCCTGTTGTTTAGTTAAATGACATTGTGTGTTAGTTTACATGGCTGTCATGTTGTTTAGTTAAATGACATTGTGTGTTAGTTTACAGCTGTCATGTTGTTTAGTTAAATTACATTGTGTGTTAGTTTACATGGCGGTCATGTTGTTTAGTTAAATTACATTGTGTGTTAGTTTACATGGCTGTCATGTTGTTTAGTTAAATGACATTGTGTGTTAGTTTACATGGCTGTCATGTTGTTTAGTTAAATGACATTGTGTGTTAGTTTACATGGCTGTCATGTTGTTTAGTTAAATGACATTGTGTGTTAGTTTACATGGCTGTCATGTTGTTTAGTTAAATGACATTGTGTGTTAGTTTACAGCTGTCATGTTGTTTAGTTAAATGACATTGTGTGTTAGTTTAAAGCTGTCATGTTGTTTAGTTAAATGGCATTGTGTGTTAGTTTACATGGCTGTCATGTTGTTTAGTTAAATGACATTGTGTGTTTTAGTTAAATGACATTGTGTGTTAGTTTACATGGCTGTCCTGTTGGGTACAGCATACAGTCCAAGCAGCGCAGCGGCTGCAGCAGGTGCTCTGGTCTCTCGCCGTGGGGCAAAGGTCTGAAAGGGGGTCATATGATAATTATGTCGTGCCTCGTATTGTGTGCAGCAGCCCCTGTTGCTCTAGCAATTTACAGAACCGTGTCCGGTTCTAGCAAATTACAGAACCGTGTCACCGCTTGTCCGAGGGACCCTGGCAGCAGCTATACAGAAGCAAAAAGAATAATCAGGCCTTTACAGTATAGTTCACAGTCACACATAGTTTACCAGACATGTGTACTCATGCACTAGTGAAACTGAAACACTATCTGGTGCAGCCAAGTTGGCAGTGGGCGCACACACACACACACACACGCGCACACGCACACGCACACACACACACACACACACACACACACACAGCTACCCTTCGTTCCTTCTACTCATTGACATTCCATATCCAGAGATGTCAAAGAAACAAATCTGAGCAGAGAGTTCTCCCTCACATTTCACTCTTCCCGTCCTTGGTGTTCCACTCTGGCCCGTTTCCTTCCCCTCTCCTCTCCTCCCTGCATGCCAGGGGGATTTTACCAATCAACCGCTGTTAAGTTCCCCTTGGCATATTTTAATCCGCTTGGGGAATACCTCCCTGTGCAAACACAGCCAACAGGAGAGGGACCAGGGGAAAAGTGTGTATGCGCGTGCGCATGCGTGCGTGTATACGGATGTGAGGCAGAGAGCCAGTGTGTGCGTGCTGTGTGAGAGAGGGTCACCGCTATTCCAGTTAGATCAAAGGCTCTTCTTTTCCATGACGTGGTGGTGTGGGGGGGGGGGGGGGGGGGGGGGGGGGGGCAGCTGCGGTTTTGCAGACGGCACAATCCCCGCCTTTCACAGCGGAGAGAGAGAGGTGTGAGGGTGAGGTGTGCTCGCACCGCGGTGTGAAGCACTACTAGGCAGAACACACAGCAGCAGCAGGCCGGTGCTGGGCCGGTGGAGAACCATGGTGTGAAGCACTATTACAGAACACACAGAAGCAGCAGGCCGGCGTGGGGCCGTTGGAGAACCATGGTGTGAAGCACTACTAGGCAGAACACACAGCAGCAGCAGGCCGGCGTGGGGCCGGTGGAGAACCATGGTGTGAAGCACTATTACAGAACACACAACAGCAACAGGCCGGCGTGAGGCCGGTGGAAAACCATGGTGTGAAGCACTACTAGGCAGAACACACAACAGCAGCAGCAGGCCGGTGGAGAACCATAGTGTGAAGCACTACTAGGCAGAACACACAGCAGCAGCAGGCCGACGTGAGGCTGGTGGAGAACCATAGTGTGAAGCACTACCAGGCAGAACACACAGCAGCAGCAGGCCGGCGTGGGGCCGGTGGAGAACCATGGTGTGAAGCACTACTAGGCAGAACACACAGCAGCAGCAGGCCGGCGTGGGGCCGGTGGAGAACCATAGTGTGAAGCACTACTAGGCAGAACACACAGCAGCAGCAGGCCGGCGTGGGGCCGGTGGAGAACCATAGTGTGAAGCACTACTAGGCAGAACACACAGTAGCAGCAGGCCGGCGTGGGGCCGGTGGAGAACCATAGTGTGAAGCACTACTAGGCAGAACACACAGCAGCAGCAGGCCGGCGTGGGGCCGGTGGAGAACCATAGTGTGAAGCACTACTAGGCAGAACACACAGCAGCAGCAGGCCGGTGCTGGGCCGTCGGTGGTGTGCATGGTAGCACACCATCGCTAAGTGATAATTAGGAACCAAATGGACCCTTATGGGTCTGTAACTCAGAGAGTGTACAAATGGAACCAAGTTCCATATTGTACACTCTCAGAGTTAAATTAACATTGATTTTACAATATACATTGGGGTGCCAGAGATAGAAATGCCATTATACGCGGATACGAGGAGGAAGGGAGCGACTAAAGCTTGAGGATACGAGGAGGAAGGGAGCGACTAAAGACTCGAGAGCGCCGAATCAAAACCCACCTTCAGCAGCTTTGAAATTAAGCCCCTGAAATACCAGAGGATTCCCTGTGAAACGCAACGCCATGCAGCCTGTCAAGACTCCACTGCCACGAATAGAGAGAGAGAGAGAGAGAGAGCGCGCAGCTGCTGTAGAAACCTTATAGAGCACACGCAACGGTGATGATCACGGCGCGAACGGTTGTTCGGTCACAGCTTGCACAAAGCGCGTGACATGCAGCGTTAGCTATAAGGCCACCGCCACCCATCAAACGAAGGTCATTTAACACATTTAGGCCTGACGTCGAAATTTTAAAAATGTCTTTTTAAAATGCCTTTTTCTCTGAAAAACCTCATGTTTCTGTATCAGTGGTTCTCAATATTTCATGTCAAGGACCCCAAGAATTATGCCGCCGACCCCCATCTGAAAATATGTTGTTCCAGGGACCCAAAAGGAAGCAAAGATGAGTTAAAAACTGAAACTCTGTGAGGCACATTTTCTCGATTTTTCAAAAATAGCAGATCTACAAGTTCGTAGCGCGCCACTCGGTTGTAGCTTGTAGATCTCCTATTTTTCAATAGCTAAATCATAACATAATGTTTAAAACACCAAAAGGGGTTCCCGCCCAAAATGGGTTAAATGCTATAAAGCATTCAAAGGGCCACAACGGGGGTTCTGTCTCCCACTAATGCGAGTACCCCTGAGACCCTGAGGCGTGGCGCTTCCACACGTGGTGGAATCTCTGATGTTATAATTGAGAAATATACCGTATGACTCGGCTTCCCGCCTCAGCAATACAAATCCCATTAACCCCCACATCCTTATAGTTCACGCTGCCTCCCACTCCTTTTCCATTCTTTCCTTTATCCTCGCTCTCCTTTTCTCTCCTAATAATTTACTCACCCTTATATCTCTCTCTCTCTCTCTCTCTCTCTCTCTCTCTCTCTCTCTCTCTCTCTCTCTCTGGTGTAATAAATCTTCATTGGCAACACTGTCAGGATGCCGGCATGTCTTTTTTTATTTCCAGTGACTGCAAAAAATACCTCCTTTACAGGATATGGGCCATGCAGTGAGAACATGCCCTTACGCACTTGTACAAAAGCGGACACAGGCACACGGCGCGCACACGCACGCACACACACACGCACACACACACGTACGCACACGCACACACACGTACGTACGTAGTGGTGGAGCATCATTACGTCAACGCAGCGCGTTGAAGATGGACACACACACAAACACACACACACATCCTGACTGAACTCGGGCTCAGGAGCCTGTTTCCATTCTTTCAACAGATCAACAGTCAGCACAATGTACACAATGTATGCACGTGCGCATGCTTATACACACACCTGCATGTACTGTACTGTATGTGTGCATGCGTGCTTGTTTTTGCACGGCTCTATTATTGACTCAAGCACGTTTGTGGGTGGATCAGCCATAATAGTAAGACACATCCAGATATATCTTTGACCATCAGACACAAACAGGAATAACACCAACACTATGTTGTGGCCTATTGGGCTATAAGCAGAGCAGAGTAATAGAGCACCGAAGTCTGACGTCAATATCGGTAGAGGGCGCAAATCCACAGGTTCATGTACTTTTTATTTGCATTGTAATCCCCATAGGGGAATTTTTGGATCGCCTCATATAAGAACTGTGTTTGAAAAATAAACATGTCACCCCG
>NC_136808.1:9366166-9378666 GCF_951216825.1 Electrona antarctica | reverse complement strand
TTATAGTTTTCATTTAGTTCATCAGTGAAAAAAGGTAGTCGATCATTTTTTGTCATGGTTTTAGTCGACAAAATGCTACACTGCTCTGAATACTCAGAGAGAATACTCTGTCATCTGTGGACCGTGGCTTAACGTCTGTGTAGACATACAGTATACAGTGTGTACTTGAGAGACAGAGCAAAATAGGAGTGGAAGAAAAAGAGAAACAAACGTAAATAGATTGAAAGACGGCAAGAGAGCGAAAGTATGTACACTTTATGTACACTTTCCCTGCGGATCACGCTATTCCCGACTTTTGTTTATATGTTTTATTTGCCGTTTTTTGATAACTTTTAAGACATACGGGGGTTTCCGTTGGACATCCGTGACACGTCACGCGTTTGGATCACGTGACCGGAAAAAAACCCCACTGACGCTCGATTCCTAGGGATTCTGGGAAATTGAGGCTCAATGCATTGCCTATAATAATGGCCACATCCATCTCTCTCTGTTCTGTGTTGTTGTTTCGGATCGCCGCGGTGGTGGATTTTTCAACTCAAACACAAACGATGAGGCTATTTTCAGGCGGATTTTCATGAAAATGGAGGTACAATTGCGATTCTTCAAAGGTTAGTGAAAACACGGGCAGGGAACGGGAGTTAAAGATTAATTTATAACGCAGTCAACGTGTTATAAGTGAACAGGGGAGAGCTCCCAGACAGCTGGCGTGCGTGCGTGCGTGAGTGTGTCACTGTGTGACACATTGAGCTTGCAGAGTGTGAATGGCATCCACAGATGTTCTCCCCCCTATGAGGCGTCTGCCGTGTGAGTGAGCTGTCCTCTCCTCTGAGAGACTCCGCACGGCTCTGCATTGACACATCCATCGCCCGTGTTGATTTTGCCGACTAATACTATGACAAAAACTATTTTGTCGACTACCTTTTTTCAATGACGAAAACTAAATGGAAACTAAATGAAAACTAAGCTATGATGACTTAAACTGAGACTAAATATATTGACAATTTCGTCAACAAATATAAACTATAGACTAAAATGTTAGGAAGGGACTAGTGGACAAGAGATCCAGTATAAGTCATTATACACTTGGTTTGTGTGCTGAAAATAGCAGATCGGCTTGTAGATCGGCTATTTTCAGCAAGTGTAAAATCAGTCATAAGGACAGTATCAACTACATCAAAGTAGATTTAGTTGGCCGCTCCTGCCGTGGTAGTAAACTGTAAACTCTCTCTCTTCCTCTCTCTGGCTCTCTCTCCCACAAACACACGCTGTTAAGTTACCACGACTAAGACTACATTTCCTGTCAATAATAAGCAGTGTATAAATGTTGTTCATTGGGAGGTAAAGGGAGACGCTTTATTGTGAAGGGCCCTTCACGGCGCCCGCTGGAAAGAGAGTGTTTAAACTGGGCTGCTTACTGGCTGCACGTTACATAGTACAGACGTATTTGCTCCGGTCTGTCCGGTGTGGCCGTCAACAGTTGTTAGCGCTGCAGACTCTGCAGTCGCCGGGTAAAGTTGAGATTTGATTATTTTGAACAGTCAAAACAAGACATAAAAACACTTTCAAAAGAGAGGGCAAGATAGATGGAGTACAGGTGGCATTGGAAATAGAACCAGAACAAGATAGATGGAGTACAGGTGGCATTGGAAATGGAACCAGAACAAGATAGATGGAGTACAGGTGGCATTGGAAATGGAACCAGAACAAGATAGATGGAGTACAGGTGGCATTGGAAATGGAACCAGAACAAGATAGATCAAGGGGTGGGCAATTATTTTTCCCAAGGGGCCAAATGAGAAACAGAAAATATTTTGGAGGGCCGGGCCAAAAGGCTGAACTTAATTATGCATAATGTCAATTTTATTTCTATATAAAAAGCAGTAAAAGGCATTGTTTTGCAAAGCAATGGTAAACAAAATGTAAAACATATGACTCAAATTATAGGCAGTGACTATTCTTTTTTGAGTGGTGTAAACCACTCCTACAACTGGCTTTTGTGTGCAGAAAAAAATGAGCATGGTTGCTATGTTCAAAATAATTTCTGACGTAATTAAATCACACCCGGGTGAACTGGATGACCGTAGCAACCATGCTCATTTTTTCTGCACAAAAAAAGCCAGTTGTGAAATCACATCCGGGTGTGATTTCATTACGTCAGACATTACGTCAGACCACAGCTGATCATGCTATATAAAACCTTACACCACTCAGTTCACACGGGTGTGATTTTTTTATATATAATCTTTATCCCACGATTTTTTTCACCCAATGTCAATTATCTAATGTAATCCTGGGCGCTACACTTCCTCTGCCAACCAGGGGGGGCAGCGGACTGACCTCATGCTTCCTTCTATGCATGAGGAGTCCAAGCTGCTTCTTCTTACCTGACAGGGGGGAATTTCCTCGGCCGGAAGGAGCACGTTTTTCCGACCAGTTCCTTTCCCCTCCATCAGGCGCCCCGGCTGGCCAGGGGGAGGTAGTTTAGAGACCAGGATTATGGGCACTGATGACGCGGAGGAGGGAACACGCCCCCAGCGCCCACAGCGTCCCCAGCGAGAATCGAACCCAGGACCTTCTAGCTGTGAGGCGACAGCACTACCAACTGTGCCACCGTGCCCCCAGCACGAGTGACTATTTTAAGTCATGATGATGTACAATAAGAGCACCCCTCACTTCAAATGGGTGTGATTTTGTTCCCAGTTGAAAACTATGTTTTTGTTTAAGTTACAAGTCAATAGTAAATACTAGCATTTTATTTTAACAATGAGAACATTAGAGGTAGCTCATGTTTTGCGATAAATGCATTTTTACATATGTGATGTATTCCCATGCTTTTTGTTCTTGCTTAATGTAAGTCGCTCTGGATTAAGAGCGTCTGCTAAATGCCTAAATTGTAAATTGTAAATTGTAATAGTGTTGAGTCACAACTATTAAACAATGACGTTCTGAAAACACAATAACAAGCCAACCAGTGATGGTATTGTTGAGACTTGGCAGCCTGGCAGGCATTGATGTGTGCACGTTCTGCCAGATTTACTTTGTGGTACAACGGTGTCGACTCGTGTGCCGAAAACAGACGATCCACAAGCTCACGGCGCATCGCCCAAGCGTTCTGAACTTCAGAAGCATGCCACATTCGGGGCGCAACAACGCCGTACGATGCAGCATCTCTTGTCCTCCTGCGAGGAAGTTTGGTAATCATGCGCCTACCGTGTTGTGGAGCTGTCAATCTTGCTTTCGGCCCCGGGTGCCAGTGCCGGGTGCCGGGTGCCAGTGTGCCTCACACAGCCACCCCTCCACTGCCCCCACAACATGTCAATTGGCTATTTCCGTAATATTTAAAACGAATTAGAAATACAATAAGCTAAATGAACCCGCCCCCCCACACACAAATCAATTATTTTATTGAAATTGATGTCACGAAACCTTTAAATCAGTTCGATTAAGTGTTGCACCCCGAGTCCCCGACCCTCGTTGACAGTAGAGAAACAAAGAGAATGTAGAGGAATTAACAGAGAATTGAGAATGACAGAAGAGGGTCTCTCTGCCGAGCAAGTGTGTGCCGTTCAGTGAGAGCCTGTCCAGCTGGACCACCAAGCTTAACGCAAGCAAGCCAAGCATCAACACACATCACAGTCACAGATTACAACATCACCCTGCCGGCTCGTGTATATTAAAACCGTTGTGTTGTGTGTATATATTGCGCTGTAGTAATGATTTACTCTCGCATGCAGGCCAAAGGCTCAGCGACCAAAGCGCGCTCTTTTCCTGCCAAGTCGGGGAACATACATATATATAGAGAAGCCGTCAGGCCTGGGAAACATGATTTACATCGAGGAGGCCTCCTGCATATCGTTTGATATCTAATGAACGATTGGTTTCACATCGTAGGAAGCGCTTTCACTTTCATCTTTCAACGTCTTAACTTCTGGATGGAAGGTTTATAGACAAAGACGTATAGAACAAAGCGGTATAAAAATAACTTCCAGAAGCCATATCATTCGGATGAACAAGACATAGCAATGTTTGTAGCCTACAGATGCAATATAGAAGTAATATTTTTTTTACCCGCATTGATTGTACATAATTCATTCTATAGTGGTAACTTATTTCAGTGTATGTTTTTTTTATTTATTTCATCCTGATCATTTGAGCACTTGAGAACTTGATCATGTTTGTCTATTCTTGTCAGATAGATACAGATAGATTGTGCATTACATTCACACATTCACACACACATTCATACACTGATGGCGGCGGAAACCATGCAAGGCACCAACCAGCACATCAGGAGCAATTAGGGGTTCAGTCAGTGTCTTGCTCAAGGACACTTTGACACTAACTCTGGGGGAGCCCGGGTTTGAACTGGCAACCTTGCGGTTACCATCCAGCCACTCTACCCCTGCGCCAATTCCACCACCAGTTGTGTAATGCATGTCAAGATGGATGCCTTGTCTACTAGTAATATTAGACCAAACCTGCCTACAAATAAAGTCACCTGACCATTGGTTCTGACACTGACTGGATGAAACCATGTAGTCCAGATCATTCCGGTCTAGAAATACCCACTTTGATCTCACTTATATATAAATAGCACCAGAGAGAATACACTCATCTCCAAAACAAGCTGTCCAGCACAGATTGAGACATATAAGCCTGCATGGTTTATATTAGCCCTGGAACATGACTGTCACAATCATGACAGTCATGGCTTAACTTACGCCTGTTCCACGCGATCGCTGCATTTACAGAGAGAAGAACGTGTACATAAACATTCAGATTTCAAATATAAAGTCCTCACCACGTGTGCCACAGGTGTTAGAAATGTCCTGGTACGGAGATTAGCATTGCTTTATTCTGCGTTGTTAAATAAACGACATGTTTATCCGAGCGCCCCGGCTATTTTTCTCAAACGGGGTGCGTTCAGAAAACTCACAGAACGCACACCGGTCCGGGAGCCTATTATAGTTGTATGTATTGCGGTCAGCGTGCCTATATCGAGCACACCCAGTGTATCAGAGGGCAACACACCTACCCGACCGATAGGGGCGCGTAGTTGAAAGCCAATGGCAAAAGAAACAGCTCAGATAAAAATGCTTTTTATTAAACAAAGCAGCAATACAATGCTGCTTTGAAAAACACCCGTGGCGTCATGTGAACCATTTTATATGTCATCATCGTACGACTGTGTCACGTGAGAGCTTGTAGATAATCAGCATGAGACACCATCGTACGACGGAGCCTAAATGCAGCATTAATCCTCACTCACTCTCACTCAGATAAATAAACACACACACACGCACACGCGGGCCCGGTGCACGTGTGTGTGTGCATGGCAAAAATAAAGTCCTGGCCTTGGCCTCGACATCCCATGGTCTTGTTTACAGAAAGGAATTCTGATGGAAATGTTTGTTTGACTAAATCATGTACAGCAAGCTGTGTAGATGCCTGGCCCCTGCCTGATCTGTCCCAGCGCTCTGCTGCCACACGCTCGCGCGCGCACGCACGCGCGCACGCACGCACGCACGCACGCACGCACGCACGCACGCACGCACGCACGCACGCACGCACGCACGCACGCACGCACGCACGCACGCACGCACGCACGCACGCACGCACGCACGCACGCACGCACGCACGCACGCACGCACGCACGCACGCACGCACGCACGCACGCACGCACACACACACACACACACACACACACACACACACACACACACACACACACACACACACACACACACACACACACACAAACATACAAACTCTACTCTACAGAATCCACACCACACATACAATAGAAATACTCAGTGAAGTCAGAGAAGATACAAGCCCCTTTGAGCCAAATAGCACCAGCAACTAGTTTGTTCACTATTATCCCATAGCGTAACTGTCCAAGCGGCCTTCAGTTATGACAGGATAACAAATACCTGGCCAAAAAAAACAAACTGCTACGGTCACTAGCACTGCTAGATGGCTGCAAAGGTCAAATTATGTCATCATTTCATATGTCACAACAATGCATCTGTACCGTTATCTGGTTAGAATTCAGGACTCGTGCGTCGCAGTTTGTTTCGTCTTACCTTGTGCTTGGGGGGTCGTGGCGGCGGCGTGGTGGATTCCGTTAGTTTTGCGTCCCTGCTGCTGCTCCCTGCTTCACCCGCAGCGTATTCCCTGCTGCTGCTCCCTGCTTCACGCGCAGCGTATTCCCTGCTGCTGCTCCCTGCTTCACGCGCAGCGTATTCCCTGCTGCTGCTCCCTGCTTCACGCGCAGCGTATTCCCTGCTGCTGCTCCCTGCTTCACGCGCAGCATATTCCCTGCTGATGTTCCCTGCTTCACGCGCGGCGTATTCCCTGTCCCTCTGAGTCTCCTGCATGTTCTGGCCCACCTGCACCATGGCCTTACAGTCCATGCACGAGCCAATCACCAGCCTGCGTCCGTCGTCCACCAGGAGCGTGCGCGCGCCGCGCGGCGCATACAGGAACACGGGCAGCCTGGCCACGGTGACGGCGCACATGCCTCCGTCCAGCCTGCTCCGCTCCCGTCGGCAGAAGAAGCACGCGAACGCCTCGCAGCTGTACTGGCGCGCCCACGGCGAGCTGGTGGTGGGCTGCGGGGTGGAGGAGGTGCCCGTCGCCGAGGTGCCCTGGCTCTCGTGCTGCGCCCACTGCGCGTGCAGGTCGTGGTAGCAGAGCAGGCAGGCCGACACCAGGCCCGTGGCGTCCACCGGCTTGGCGCGGGGCGCCGGCGGGTGGACGGTGAGGAAGGGGAAGAAGGGCTCCCGCTCGCCGCAGCGGCCCGGAGGGTTGACATGCAGCTGGAACTCCCCCCCGGCCCCCGGACCCAGCAGCTCCGTCCCGCACAGGTAGCACACCGACACCGACCCCCCGCCGCCACCGGGCCTGGACGAGACGGAGGTCACTCCCGTCTGGGAGGAGAGGGACAGTCCCAGCCCCCCTGCGGCGGCGGCCATGCCGGCATGGTACCTGACCAGGAAGGAGCTGACGGAGGTGATGAGGTCCTCGCTGAGGCTGAGGCGATACGCCGCCCATATGTCCTCCAGGATGCCGTGGCACGGCGGGCAGCAGTGCACGCAGCCGTTCCTCACGCCCCGGGCGTTAGGCGGGCACGGCAGCAGGCCGATGAAGGGGAAGTACATGGCGCCGCGGGACTTACCCACGCCGGCCTGCGCGTACGCCACCCTCGCGTCCTTCCCGCACTCCTGGCCGCAGAGAAAGCACGTCTCGTGAGGATGAGAGGAAGCCTTGGGTTCGGGGGGCGCGGCAGTGCACTCCTGCGGCTCGAGGGCCCTCCGCTCGTGGGGAGGGAGGTGGTGGTGGTGGTGAGGAGGTGGAGGCTGGTGGTGCCCGCCGGCACTCGCGGACGGGTTCAGGGGCACCACGTAAAGGCGCTGCAGGACCGGCACGTCCGCCCGCTGGAAGCCCTGCCACTGTTGCATGAGGGATGCGTGGCAGCTGCCACACACCAGGGTGGTGCCCGCGATGCTGATGGGCACGGCGCCCCGGGGAGGTGAGTGGAGCCACAGGAACGGGAAGAAGGGCTCGCTCTGGGCCCTCTCCTGCTTCTGGACGCTGACAGTGAAACGCCCGTCCCGGCGCAGTCCGCCGCCACAGATGAAGCAGACGCACTCCTTCGGAGGACCGCCTTCCGTGATGACGACATTTCCGGCGGCATTGCTCCTCCCCGCGGGGTCCCTGGTCGCTCTGAGGTGGGCCGTTGTTGTTGTTGTTGGTCGCAACTTGCCGTCATACGTGTTGTCGTCGTCATCACTAGTGATGTTGATTTCGTCCTCCGAGTTGTCCGAGTGAGTGTTACCTTCCCTGGCCATGATGTCACGTTTTGAGATGACAGCGGACCCGCCAACAACAGGTGACAACAATGCAGCGTCTGCGAGATCCTCACCTCTTCCTCCTCCTCCTCGGTACAGCAGCAGCGATGATTGATGTCTGGCCGAAGAAGCGTCCGCGGCTCGCTGGCTTTGACGCGGCTCCGAGTGTTTGACATTCCCGTCCGCCTGCAGCCACTGCCTGTTGCGCATAATGATCCCGTTGTCCTGCACAGGTGTGTCGGGGAGAGGGCTGCCGTAGCGCCGCTGGGGGATCCTCTCTGGTTGGGCCTTTGCCATGAGGAGAGACTCTGATTGAGAGACAACATGATTTATCATTTTAACACCGCGCCTCGGAGGCAGAGGAGCGCTATCCGCTTTCGGCGAACCCTGTGCCCCATACACACCCACGGGGTACCGGACTGCCCTCTGGGAGTCCGGGCTGTTTTTAACACTGATTGCACTGTTGTTGTTGTTGTTTTTCTTGCTAATTTCTTTTGGCGCTTTGCCAGACGTCCTTAAGCACTTGTCCTTGCCTCCTCCTCCTCCTCCTCCGCCGCTCCGGTCCACCAGATCCAGCTCCTGGTCCGACATGTTATCGTTGTCGGAGAAAGAGGAGAAATCGGACTCCGCGCCCTCGTAGTTCTGGCTGCCGACACTGATCCTCCTCTCCAGGTCGTAGGAGATGTTCCACTCCTGCGGGACCCGCCGGGAGTCGCACTGGTAGGGCCGTTTGAGCCAGTACATGCGCTTCTCCACGGGCGTGCGGCTCCGCTCGAACGAGTTCCACTGCTCCGCCAGAAAGCAGTGGCACACGGCGCACACCAGCGCATGTCCGTCCGGGTTCAACTCGCACGCGCCCGGGGCTGGCTCCTGGCTCTGCAGGAACGGGAAAAACGGACCGTTCTCCTTTGGATTCGGCTTGACCAGCAATCGCAGCTCCTTCCCGGGCGTAACGCCGCTTCCACATATGAAACAGTGCACCAATAATCCCATGATTCCGTTCCGGTCGCCCCTGGAAGTGTTGCCGCCGGGCAGTGGGCTCTCCTCGCCGGGCATTGCTGCAGCCATGAGTCGGTGTTTCCGAGATAAGGGTGCCTGCAGGTCCGTGTCACGGGGGGAGTTCATTGTTTAAAAAAAAAAAACAACACCCAACAAGTTGTAGACTGACTACATGATATCAAATCTACGGTTAGGTCATTCTTACGGACACGCTTGCTTGTTCTAGGCAGCGAAGCGCCGACCGGGACAATCAATGTTATTCAAAGTTACTCACTGAATGATAAGAGATATACGATAGTCCAATCCATTGAAACGACAACAGCGTGGAGCAGCAGCAGCAGCAGAGAAGCGGTAATCCGTTAAGTCCGGCTGTTACATGAAGAAAACTCTTTGAAATGATCCCGGCCCGAAACACAGCCGAGAATTCCTCGCTATCTGAAGTCTGCAGTCCGCATGATTGCACTGGAAATCCGTGGGTAATACGAGAGGAAGACTTGGAACCACGGGGTCGCCTCTCCAGCGAACTTCCCTTGCCTGCCCTGCGCTCACTCTGCTAACTTTTTGGCTGCGATCGCTCACACTGTGACTGTACACAGCGCCATCTCCCAGTTCAGACCCCGTTCACAGACAGACAGACACCCCAAAGGCAACCTCCACGCTCACACTGTGACTGTACACAGCGCCATCTCCCAATTCAGACCCCGTTCACAGACAGACAGACACCCCAAAGGCAACCTCCACCCCCTGCCACTGCCAGCCCCCCAATAACTGCACGAATTATGAGCACATAGTTCAAGCAGCCTATACTGTAGCCTACTGTAGTAGCCAGCCGGTGATTGAACAAGTCGACCATCAACTAGAAAGATTCACAGCAATATTTGTATTCACTATTCACATCTCATAGTTAGCCTATGAGTAAAGGTCCAAGTTAGTTTCAGTCCCTCCCTCGACAATAAAATAAAATAATTGAAGAAACTAGCAAAATAACTAGATTATTTATACTGCAGTAATCATAGGCTTAGCATATACTGTGCAACTTTAGGATGCAATGCACAATTGCAATAGCCTGCACATTGTGTGTGTGTGTGTGTGTGTGTGTGCATTTACTATGAAAACCTGCATCTCCCGTCAGTTGGTCGGGCTCCATATATGGTCACGCCTTGTGACATTATGCCTATATGGTCACGCCTCGTGACACGTCACGCCACCATATATGGCCATCTCCATATATGAAGATCACGACACTGACCTCATCTAACCCTGGACAACCATACATGGAGAAGACTAGATCATCACCTAGATCTGCATATATGGAGCCAGCAACTCTACATCTGACCTGTATGCGTACGTGCGTGCGTGTGTGTTTTTGTGCATGCGTACGTGCGTACGTGCGTGCGTGCGTGTGTGTGTGTGTGTGTGTGTGTGCGTGCGTGCGTGCATGTGCGTGTAGAATAGATGGATCATGGTCATGGATGTAGCCTATATCTATATTGTTTCCTCAATATCAAATGAATAATGCCATGGAGCCGTTGCATGGACATGACAGGGTCAACAGACTAGCCTATACAATACCGCGCTGATACGCCCATTGAGAAAAGAATGGATGTTTGTTGGACAAGATAATCATCACCATGTGCAATTTTACAAACACTTCTGGGGGAGGGGGGTGGGGGGGGAGCAATGCAAGATATTGCATTGCATCCACTCACTCGAGTTCTCATGATACTTTCCGCCTCAGTCTGACACTTTTCCCAAAATTATATTAATTCACAATTATGTTCTCTGTATTGTATTGATATTTACAGCTGCTGTTTTGGGTTTTGTGTGTGTGGGTGTGTGTGTGTGTGTGTGTGTGTGTGTGTGTGTGTGTGTGTGTGTGTGTGTGTGTGTGCGTGCGTGCGTGCGTGCGTGCGTCTCTGTGTTCAAACAGAGTGGAATCCTCAGGGGTCACTCGGAGGTTTCAGGCCCTCTGTGAACACCTGTTTAGAGGATTACAGGTTAACCCCTGCCTGTCCTGCACACGGCTGAGAACACGGACCACACATTATGGAGACGAGCAGAGCAGTCACGATGACGACATGTTCCAGGTGATACCAATCAAAACTAGTCGTTTAAATGTTGTGCTTCACTGACTCACTCTGATACTGAATAAGTCCTCTACGTATCATGGAAGGGTATTTTTGCTGAAAGCAACAAACTAAAGACACACACACACACACGCACACACACACGCACGCACACACACACACACACACACACACACACACACACACACACACACACACAGTCCCACAAATCACCACCTCCACCACACCCCTCCCTCCCTCTCCTCTCTCACCACCACCACCACCACACACACATCATATATATTATATTCCAGTTTCCGAGACAAAGACATGAGAATGAGTTCCAATAATCAAACCTCAAACATTCGCGTCATGTAACAATAACACACGTAAACAGTTATGTCTGCCCGCGGAGCTGTGTGCTGTCTAGTAGTGACTCTGTTTACTCCATGTGCAACCGCTGCCTCCCTCTCTCTCTCTCGCCGTGTCCCTCTGAGAGATGCTGAGACTGACACACCTCCTCATATCATCTCCCCCATTCGTCTATCTCAGTGCTTTTCAACCGTTTTCCATGCATGTCACGGCCCATTATTTATTCGACATTTGAGCCACGGACGGAGCACCATTTGAGGAGATTTAGGGCTCTATTTTTGGATGCTAAACCCCTTATCCCTAAACTTCTTTGCCTTTTTTTTTCTTTTCTTTTTTACCATTTTGAAAAACAATTTTTGAATAGTAAAATATAGCCTTCTTCTAAATTAAGTAATGTAGACAATTTAAAGATCTAATAAGGTTTCATTTGGCTATCAACTGTCCATCACTTAGCTAAGGGGACCACCCAGGTGGGACCCAGGTGGTCGATGTCGCTGTACCATGTGAAACTTCCCAGAATGCAACCTGTCAATCCAGACGGGCTTTTTACCACTTAAAGATGGAGTGCCGTGACCCCCCCCCCCCCCCAAAGAAAAAACATGATCATCAGGTACTATGATTATACTACTATAGGAGGAAGATTTTATTTAAAAAAGAAAAGCGTACAGAAAGTGTTAAAATAATGTTTTTATGTAGCCACACCCACCAGTTCATTAAGTATACCTGGAGTTCACCTTAGCACCGCCCACCTGAACTTAAGCCTCGCCCACAGCTGTGTGCTGTGTGTGTGATAATGGGTGAGGGGTTAGGGGAGGGGTTAGGGTTATGGTGTCACTAAAGTGGTGTTATTTCTATTGGGCCTTTTGACTCAAAGGCTATTTTTGGTTTCTTCCTAAAAGCTTTAGGAAGAAACCAAAAATACACAGGGAAGACATATTTGAATATTCTAAACACACCTGGGGGTCTATTAGAGTAACGTTAACTCCATAGACATAGACTCATACTGTGGACGACACACTGATAAAGCATTACACTTGTTTACAACAGGGTCCACCATTTTCAATTCATCAGAACATTTAGAGACATACAAGAGCTTGCGGATCGGCTATCATAAATAGCAGATCTACAAGCTCACAATGCGACGCAATGCGACACAAATATTTTTAGACAGTCGAAAATGTGTGAAAACATTCTGTATAATAATGAGTAC
>NC_136808.1:9362794-9365966 GCF_951216825.1 Electrona antarctica | reverse complement strand
CATGCACATTAAATAAAAACTAGAAAAGGAAAAGAAAAAACGATAACTATATAAACTGAAACTGTGTGTTTAAAAACCTAACAAAATCTAACTGAAATAGACAAAAAATGCCCCTAGTTTTAGTTTTTGTCAATTTATTTTGAAGCTTAATCTGTAACTGAATATATATAGGCCTTATATATATATATATATATATATATATAATAAATGAATAAAAAACTAACTGAATTGGAAAAAAAACTAACAAAAACTAAACCATAATGAAAAATCCATAATGAAAAATCCAAACACTAAACTGGGCACACACAAACGTGCATGCATGCGCGTGAGTGTACAGTTAGTACTATGCTATGCATATAGTCTGCTGTCTATGAGCAACACAGGAAAAGGTGGATATTATGTAAAGAACAATCAGTCTTTTCCTGGTTGATGACACACAACATAGTCTTGGATTAATGGATTAACCCTGTAATAGTATCTGGGCATCTGACAGTCATCATAGGCAAACATTCTGCAAAAATAGCCGATCTATAAGCTCACCGCGTGTCACAACTATACATGGGCTACTTTAAGCACAGACACTTGGGACAGAGGGTATCCAGTACCACAAGTAAAAGTACTGATTGTGCAACATGCCCCATTTCTACAAGCTCGTAGCGCGGTGCCTCTCTACGGGCTTGTAGATCTGCTATGAAAAATCGTGAAAATGTGTCGGAAATCTTTGAATATATATTATTTCAGCGCGTTTTTAACTCAAATCTTTGCTTCTGGGGGCGGGGGGGATCCCTGGAACAACATATTTTCAGAAGGGGGTCCGCGGCCAAATACATAATTCTGGGGGTCTGTGACATGAAAAAGGTTGAGCCACTGACATAGAAACATATGTTTTTCAGAAAACGTTTAGGATTTAGAAGACTTTTTTTTTGTTTTGAATCAGCCTCAGGTCTAAATCAGTGGTTCCCAAACCTTTTTATGTCAAGGACCCCCAAATTGACACTAATTAGCCCGCGGACCCCCATTTGAAAAAATATGCCAGGGACCCCCATAAGAGAAGATTTTTACGGCTCTAGCAATGATTCTCAACCCGTTTAATTTCAAGGACCCCCAGCTTGACATGCATAAGTCTACGGACCCCCATTTAATGGCATTTCTATCTCTGGGACCCCCAATTTATATTGTAAAATCAATGTTATTTTAACATTGTACTGTACAAATTTGGATTTGTACACTCTCTGAGTTACAGACCCATAATGGTCCATTTGGTTCCAAACTATCATTTAGCTGCGGGGACCCCCCTGGAACTCGCACTGGGGGTCCCCGGACCCCACTTTGGGAACCACTGGTCTAAATGGGTTGAAAAAAAAAAAACACACGCCCAAGTAACAAACACCAGAACAAAACGACCGAGGTACACATGTCTGCATTGGTCGTCATATCATATCATAGCATAGCATAATCATATCCCCTCCATTACCTCACCTCCCTGTTTCCTCCACACACTGACCCTCTCTCTCTCTCTCTACCCGACAAGTTGACCCTCCCCAGTGCCTCCCGTTGCCCTCCAGGCATCAGTCAGGAAGTCAATCCATCATACGTGTGCGTGCACGCATGCGCGTGTGCGTGTGCGTGTGAGACTGTGTGTGCCTCGGGGGGAAGAGGTGAGGAAGAGAAAGAGAGTGAGAGAGCGAGGTGCGACAGACAGGGTAGACTATAGTATATAGAAGGGAAGGGGAGAGAGAGGTAGAGGTAGAGTGTAGAAGGGAAGGGGAGAGAGAGGTAAAGAAAGGGAATGATGAATGAGAGCAGGGCTGCTGCATGGGTGATGGTAACTCTCCCCCGTTTTCACAAAACCCCACCGGGATAAGAAAGGGAGAAAATAAAAGAAAAAAAACAGAAACATGGAGAGAGATGTGGAGGGTGCAGAAGGTCGTAGCGTGTGCATGTGCATGTGCGTGTGCGTGTGCGCACGTGTGTGTGTGTGTGTGTGTGTGTGTGTGTGTGTGTGTGTGTGTGTGTGTGTGTGTGTGCTTGGGGTGGGGGGGGGGATTGGGGAGGGCTGGCAGGGTCTAATATGAGTGATGGAGAGGATTCCAGCCTGGCCCTGGACCATACAGTATGTAAGGAAGGAGACCACCATCACACACACACACACACACAGACACACACAAATGTACACATATGCGGTGCGTGCGTGCGTGCGTGCGTGCGTGCGTGCGTGCGTGCGTGCGTGCGTGCGTGCGTTGAATAAAAGTGTGTTAAAGGTCCCCCTGGCTGTATGGGTGATCTCCAGCATGCGTGAGAACCAGGTATACACTATATACAGTATGTACAGTCATCATAACTCAGCGTGTCAGCGTTCTGCTGTACAACCAAAAAATAAATACATACATGGAAACCCCATTGAAATGCCCAGCAGAATAAGGACTGCATGCAGGACTTCAGACACAGACACAGAGTGTAGAACCACAGCCCTGTCATGAGTTTAGGCCCAACAATGGAGGGGAGACTGCAGGACGACGGCAGATGCTGGTCCGTGTTGGAAAATGCAACGATATATGACAGGCCTGGCCACAACTAGACTATTACATTACCATGGGAGAAAGTCAGACAGAGAGCACATTATCTGACGCTGTGTGCGTGTGTGTGTGCGTGTGTGTTCGTGACTGCTTGTGTTCGCGTGACTGTGTGTGTGTGTGTGTGTGTGTGTGTGTGTGTGTGTGCTCACACGTGCATGTGTGTTCGTGACTACTTGTGTTCGTGACTGTGTGTGTGTGTGTGTGTGTGTGTGTGTGTGTGTGTGTGTGTGTGTGTGTGTGTGTGTGTGTGCCAAGCGGCTCGCGAAATTCTGTGCAATCTCTTCCATTATCGGTAGCCACCAAATATGGTGAAGATGCTGTTACTTGTACCCCTGAAGGGTGTGTGGGTATTTGTCCGAGATTTGCTGATTGCACTCTGTACAGCACCTTGTAAATATTTGTGTCCTTGTATTGTATCTCTTATGTGGACATAAATAAATGATTAAAATGTGCGTGCGTGCGTGCGTGCGGTGCGTGCGTGCGTGCGTGCGTGCGTGCGTGCGTGCGTGCGTGCGTGTTGGGAATCTGGACGGCCCGTTGATGACTTCATAAGCACGATGTTGGTAATATAGTTTGTTGCAGGACGATGTTTCTTC
>NC_136808.1:9332794-9360294 GCF_951216825.1 Electrona antarctica | reverse complement strand
GGACCCACCAACGAAAGAACATTGGATGGACATTACTGAGGAACTGTATGTCATGGAAAAGCTAACATTCCTACTTAGACTACAAGAGGATAAGTTCTATAAAAAGTGGGAAAAGTGGGATCTCTTGTATGACGATTTCAATTAAAGGCGTAGTGAAATGAAAAATACGTTTTTCCACACTTTTAGACCATTTCCGTGGTCATCATATGGGCATACCTAACAATGGATGCCAAAAAAATGGGCAAATTGTGTTTTTAGATCAAAAGTCCATAATTTTTTTGTAATTACTTCCTGAAACGAAAACGTGCTGCGTGATGATGTGTAGAGATACACATCGATAAAAGCCAATAAAAATGAAGCTCACCAGTTTGATTCCCATGCTTCCTGATTCCCCCAGCTGGTTTTGATTAAAGAACTACAGTGTATTACTTGTTTTAAACTTAATCATCACGCTAAAATATGTATATAGTGTATATAGGTTAGAAATAATCCGCTGTCTTTTCCTCATGGCTCCCTGTCACTTTGTTTACAAACAAAATTCACTGCAGGAAGTCACAGACTTTGAGACCCCATAGCCTGGAGGGATGCGACGCTCTGATTGGTTCAGAAACTTCAGAACCAGCGTTTCAGGCTGAAACTTCAAAATAAAATGTCCACCATTTCAGTTTCCCTACCTACACCACTAATGTATCCTGTAATATGAAAAATGCAGCCTTTGTTGTCCCCCTTCTCAATAGAAGTCTATGTAGAGCCGACATTGGACTGGCCCCATGAAGTGAACAGAGTTCTCGTAACTCTGTCTTATGGCTCGTACACACTGCACGATATTTGCTCCGATTATGCTGTCGGGGAGCATTTTTGGCGCTCGCCGACAAAACTCCTGATCTGAGGCACGATCAGGCTTTGATCGCCAAGGTTTTGCTCGCTGTGTGTGAAAGGAGCTGCGAGAAGATCCAGTGCCGATAAAAGCGCTCGCCGACGTCTTCCAGAGTGTTTCTGAATATCAAGCAGGTTTGATATTTGACTCTGTCGCCGACTGGACATCATCAACACCTGAAAATAATGTTGTTCCAGGGAATCCCCAGAAGCAAATATTTGAGTTAAAAACGTTCGCTGTGAAAGATATATTCAATGATTTGCACCACATTTTCAAAATTTTTCTAAAATAGCAGATCTACAAGCTTGTAGATCTGCTCTTTTAGAAAATTCTAGTAGGCGGCGCTAGGCGCTGATCAGTTAGGCAAAGCTTGGCCAAGTCAAACCCTGATGTCACGTTTGTAACGCCCACATCTATTTTAGAAAAATCTTGAAAATTCATTGCAAATCTTTGAATGTATATTCTTTCAGAGCGAACGTTCTATTACATATCATTTTTGGCATGAAACATGAAATATAACACACACTCACGCACGCACGCACGCATGCACGCACACACGCACGCACACACACACGAACACGCACGCACACACCCTGGGCTTTATACACTCTCAGGTAGGCAAGTGGAAAATGTAAAAGGATCTTTGTGTAATCCCTGCGTGCGCATGCATGCAGTCCCTGCCTCACCAGGGCTCCCCGATTAGGTATAGGGAAGTACCTGTTGCCCCCCCAACACAACACACACTCAGTAAGCTGATCTAGTGTCAAACAGGTAGAGAGGGCCCCCGCCCCGCCGCGCCCCCACCCCGCCGCGGCCCGCCGCCCCTCACTCACTCACATCCTCCTCACCACGCAGGCGCCGTCCAGGCCAGGCCAGATCCAGTTCACTCGGAGGTCAGGGAGACAGCCAACCAAACTCTCCAGGTAATGAGGTCAGTGTGCTCACGGCACCGGACCGGCCGGCCGGGCCATGTGTCTGGAAATTATAACGGTGGCGTTGCATGTTTTAACCAAATGAGCCAGTTAGAAAGAATTCCCACTCAAAAGGCTCACTCATAACTGTGAGTGAGCTGGTTCATTCACGCACGCACGCACGCACGCACGCACGCACGCACGCACGCACGCACGCACGCACGCACGCACGCCACTCACAGAGGGGCTCAGTGCACACGGAAAAGGGTGATTTGTATTTTAGTTGCGCCGGGGTGTCGCGACCAAAAAAAACAAACACCCGATCTACAAGCTCACAAACGTGTCGCTCGGCAACGCGCTGTGGGCTTGCAGATCTTGCAATTTCCGGTGCACGACACGGCGTGCAACCAAGTGGAAAGCAGGCATAAAGGTCTGTTCACTGACTCATTCCACATGGCTGCCTGCGGTTTGGGCCCGTCGTGACCACAATGGGTGCGTGTGTGCATGCACGTGTGTGTGTGTGTGTGTGTGTGTGTGTGTGTGTGTGTGTGTGCGCGTGTGTGTTTGTGTGTGTTTGTGTGCGCGTGTGTGTGTGCACGTGTGTGTGTGTTTGTGTGTGTGCGTGCGCGTGTGCGTGCACATGTGTGTGTGTGTGTGTGTGTGGGTGTGCATGTGTGCGTGTGTGTGTGTGTGTGTGCGCACGCGCATGTTTGTGCAGTCTCACCTCCCCCACCAACACGCAGCAGGCCTCTAGAAACAGAAAGCATGACATCATTTCCTAAAGGAGGTGACAGTCATATATGGTCAAATAAAACTGTGTGAGGGGCGAAGAGAATGGAGCGCAACCTTGTGGTCGTAGTATTTCATACACACACACACACGCACACACACACACACACGCACACACGCACACACACACGCACGCACGCACGCACACACGCACGCACACGCACACGCACACGCACACACACAGACGAAATGTTTTTATAATCGTCATGCCCCCCCCCCCCCCCCCCCCTCCCCCCACTGAAAAAAAGTAGTTGGATGGTTAGAGCGGCGCGATTACATCCCTTTGTGGCGCGTCTACAGGATATTTAGTAGCAGACTGAGTTATTCCGTTCGGGGATGGATCTGGGATGTCACAATCTGTCTCTCCACTGTCTCTGTTGCTCTGACTTCCTCTGCATGCTTAGCGTCAGGTTGGCAGGCCGAGTCACTGCTGGACTGGAGACTATATGGCAGCGGGGGGGCCATTGTTTGCATTTCCCTTCAATAAACACTCGGGTAGAAGAGAGAGAGGGGGGGGGGGGGGGGGGGGCTAGGAGAGGAGAGGGGAGCTATAGGGGGAGAGGAGAGGAGAGATAGGGGAGGAGAGGGGAGATAGGGGAGGAGAGGGGAGATAGGGGAGGAGAGGGGAGATAGGGGAGGACTGGAGAGGAGAGAGGGGAGCTAGGGGGAGAAGAGAGGAGAGGGGGGAGCTAGGGGGAGAGGAGAGGAGATCTAGGGGAGGGGAGGAGAGGAGAGGGGAGGTAGGGGGAGAGGAGAGCTAGGGGGAGAGGAGAGGAGAGAGGGGAGCTAGGGGGAGAGGAGATCTAGGGGAGGGGAGGAGAGGAGAGGGGAGGTAGGGGGAGAGGAGAGCTAGGGGGGAGAGGAGAGGAGAGAGGGGAGCTAGGGGGAGAGGAGAGGAGATCTAGGGGAGGGGAGGAGAGGAGAGGGGAGGTAGGGGGAGAGGAGAGCTAGGGGGGAGAGGAGAGGAGAGAGGGGAGCTAGGGGGAGAGGAGAGGAGATCTAGGGGAGGGGAGGAGAGGAGAGGGGAGGTAGGGGGAGAGGAGAGCTAGGGGGAGAGGAGAGAGGGGAGCTAGGGGGAGAGGAGAGGAGATCTAGGGGAGGGGAGGAGAGGAGAGGGGAGGTAGGGGGAGAGGAGAGCTAGGGGGAGAGGAGAGGAGAGAGGGGAGCTAGGGGGAGAGGAGAGGATATCTAGGGGAGGGGAGGAGAGGAGAGGGGAGGTAGGGTGAGAGGAGAGGAGAGCTAGGGGAGGGGAGAGAGGAGAGGAGAGGAGAGGAGAGGAGAGGAGAGGAGAGGAGAGGAGAGGAGAGGAGAGCTATAGGGGAGGAGAGGAGAGGAGAGGAGAGGAGAGGAGAGGAGAGGAGGGCTATAGGGGAGGAAAGGACAGGGGAACCATCTTGGGTGGATCTGTTGCTAGTGCTACTAGACAGCATGTTTATCATAACAGCTGCTGTCCACAGGGGAAACCTGGCAGACTACATCAAAGCTCCATTCACAGCCCACCTCTACCATCTGACATACGGACACGCGCGCGCTCGTGCGCACACACACGCGCGCGCACACACACACACACACACACACACACACACACACACACACACACACACACACACACACACACACACACACACACACACACACACAATAGGCTACTAGCCTACACGTTAGTCGATAGGCTACAATAAGTGAAACGGAAAATGCTATAAAATGCCAATTCCCAGGTTAAAGGAAGTCATATTCCTTTCTTTATTACACAAGCTGTTAGCCACAGGCAGCGAGATCTGTTTTTACAGTTGTCAGGGTTTTGTGTGTAAATGAATTAAAGTTCCATTTGAGTGGCGCCCCTTGTATATGCCAACACATTCTTCACAGTGAGAGAGCTGGGTTGGCCTCACTTCAACACATCTCTCACAGGCTGTTGTGAACTGGCTGCGGTCCTATGAGAGAGAGACAGAGAGAGAGAGAGAGAGAGACAGAGAGAGAGAGAGAGAGAGAGAGAGAGAGAGAGAGAGAGAGAGAGAGAGAGAGAGAGAGAGAGAGTGATGGGAGGGAGAGTGATGGGAGAGAGAGAGAGAGAGAGAGAGAGAGAGAGAGAGAGAGAGAGAGAGAGAGAGAGAGAGAGAGAGAGATATGGGAGAACAAGTAAAGAGTAAAGTAAGAATTTTATATATCAGATTTTTACCAGACTTCTCATTAATTGTCATGAGGGAATCAGGGATGGCGTTACATTTGTATCTCCATGTAAAAGCTTCTTGCAATAGTGGACGACATCTTTCTTTCGTGTTCCTCTGCTGCCACCTCATGGCCAGGAACATCCACTACTACATCCACTATCTGTCACACGTGACATCTCTGTTGTTGCTGTGGCGTCCATAGCAACAGTCTTCCTGTATAAGGTACAGGTAAAGACCTGAGACTCGAAGGGAAACAAACATCATAACATGAATAGTGTTGCCTTTTTCTCCAGGTAAGCCCAACGGATTTATGAATTGATTGATTATTTGAATAGGTATTTAACAGCTTGCAAAAAGTACAGAAAGTAGATCTATACCGTTATTATACAATTATGCTAAAGGAATAACACAAAAGACCCCGAATGCTTGTTTCCATTGTGCATGTATATGTACGCTCTCAGAGTTGAATTATATTTTTGCCATGGACATACAAAATGAGTATAGACAAACACACAGATCGTTATAAATGGCCATTACTTTTGACTTCTGGGGGCTCCCTATAGTACAAAACATTCTCAGGTGGGGGGGCGGCCAAATACATACAATTTGGGGTCCTTGACACGTTTGAGAACCACTGATATAGATTGAGAAAACGATTAGGATTTACAGTAAGAAGACATGTTGTAGAGTCTGGTCTTAAGTCTTAAGTGAACATTTCCGTATGTATAGCCTACAGGTAGTGTCGACTAACACTATGACCAAACATGTCCGTCGACTCCCTTTGTTTCACAGAGGAAAACTAAATAAAAACTAAGCTATGACGACTAAAACTAAGACTAAATAATAAATATATCGTCAGCACATAAAAAACAAAAAAGTGGAGAAGAGTTCCATGCAGTATAACAAAAACACAAGTCATTTTAGGCTTGGTTGTGCTGGGACGTGTTGTGAGCTTGTAGATCTGCTATTATCAGCCCTATACCCTTCAGTGTAAAATCAGCCATAGTGGACTAAAAATAAATTTTGGTCGACAGAAATCAACTGTAGATTTAGTCGACTAAAATCTTATGATATTTAGTCGACTAAAACTAGACACTAAAACATTTAAGGTGACTAAAATGTGACTAAAACTAAATGAACATTTATTCAAAAGACTATGGGATCTATTTTCGTCCATGCTAAATCCCTTATCCCTAAACGATTTTGTCTTTTTCTTTTACTCTTTTGCAAAACATTTTTGAATAGTTAAAATAGCCGATCTACATCCACACGTTGTGAGCTTGTAGATTGGCTATTTTAACTATTCAAAAATGTTTTTCAAAATAGTAAAAAAAAAAAAGGAAAAAAGAAAAAGAAAAAGGCAAAGTAAAGGGATAAGAGGTTTAGCATGGATGAAAATAGAGCCCCAAACTAAATCAAACTTTGCTGTCAATGTTTTTTCTAACCTTTCTTTAACCAGTAAAAACACATTGAGACTGTGTCTCTTTTACAAGTGGGAACTGGCCAAGAGGCAAATTACACTTCAATACTACATCGTACATGTTCACTTTACAGAACAGCAAATAAAACATCCATGATGCACCTCAAAGCACCTATGAAATAAGATTCAAGACTCTATTGCCATGTCAACAGAGTTGATTGGAATTTGTTTCAGTGCACAGACATACAAACACAGACACACACACAGACATACAAATAGACACGTAATCACAATTCACATCAAATATTCAGAGATACAAAAGTACAAACATCATATGAGAGTGGGACCAATAAATAAGAATGCAGAATGTTACAATTCATTTCAAATAAATAGCAATTCATCAAGGTTCATCATTCTAATGAAGCAGCTTCACGCTGTAAAGTGCGAGTGAAGAGAGGGTCAGCATTCAGGAGGCGAACAGCCTCGGGATAAGTGCTATTCTTAAAGCGGGAGGTATTGCACTTTAGAGACCGCAGGGCAGTATTATGCGTGTCTTAGGTACCAGGTCTTATTACTTAACTGCTGTTTCCACTCTAAGACACTCAAATACAGTTGTGTTTCCAAATAAATACAACAAATCACCAAAGTGCTAATCCTTGTGCATTGTGTATGTGCAGGGCACATACACAATGTACACAATATAAACAGAAATAATAAATACATAGGCATGAACAGAGGCTATAGTAGCCTATACATATCCATGAACAGAGGCTATAGTAGCCTATACATATCCATGAACAGAGGCTATAGTAGCCTATACATATCCATGAACAGAGGCTATAGTAGCCTATACATATCCAAACATGGGGCAGGTGTTCGACTGTACATCATTCTGTATACATCAAAATCACACCCGTGTGAAGTAAGTGGTGCAACTCTGTGTGGCAGTCCCCGGGGGGGGTCCCCGGAACTTCCAGACCCCCAGGAACACGCCCAGAGTGCCAGCCCGGTTCCGGCGAGCTGCCCCGCATCCAAAACGGTTGAGAAATGACAGAGTTATACTGTGTGGGGGTCCCCAGGGGGTCCTCTGTTCTGTACTGTACTGTCACTCTACTGTACTGTCACACCCGAAATAATCATATATACAGTTAATGTGTGTGTGTGTGTGTGTGTGTGTGTGTGTGTGTGTGTGTGTGTGTGTGTGTTAGGCTGCGCAACAGTGACACCTGGTTGTGAAAAGAAACAAAACACTATTTTCGTGCTCGGACAGACCCAGCCAGGGACCCAGCCAGGGACAGACACACATAGCTCCTTAACCCATTTTGGGCGGGAACGCTTTTGGTGTTTTAAGCATTATGTTATGCTTCAGCTATTGAAAAATAGCAGATCTACAAGCTCATAGCGCGGCACCGAGTGCCGCACTATGAACTTGTAGGTCTGCTATTTTTGAAAAATCGTGAAAATGTGCCTGAAATCTTTGAATATATTGTTACAGAGTGAGTTTTTAACTCAAATCTTTGCTACTGGGAGGGTCCATGGAACAACATATTTTCAGATGGGGGTCGGCGGCCAATTACATATAGTTTTTGGGGTCCTTGACATGAAATATTGAGAACCACTGATATAGAAACATGAGGTTTTTCAGAAAACTGTCAGGATTTAGAAAACATTATTTTTCAGGTCTAAAATGGGTTAATGAAGTGGTTGCACCACTTAATAAAAACAACACTGTATTCAGGGATGCTCAGCTCCAGAGCATGGAGCAGACTGTGGGCCATGCAGAGAAGCACCTGGGCCAGCTGTGCTCGCTGCTGGGCTCCTACACCAGGAAGACGGCCAAGCTGAGAGACACGGCCGACCGGCTGGTGGCGCAGCTCGCCCACTTCTCCAACACGGAGGACCCCGAGGCCAGCCTCGCCCTGAAGGTCCTGGCCGAAGACCTGGCCACTGTGCAGGACTACAGACACGCTCAGGTCAGGAGGGAGGGACTCTCCAGAGGGAGAGGGAGAAGGTGGCATTCTGACTGTAAGATAGTAGCCTATAGAGCGTCGCAGTCCCGCCTCCTACCCTGGACCAGGAAATGAAACCCAATGCATTATTCTCATAGACATTTCTTAAAGTATTTATTTAAAGACGGTTACGTCGCGGACAAAGCCAACTCGAGTCGTGACAACTCATGACAACACAAACAATATTTTGGACCAAACAAATAATTACAAAGAAGAAAAACAACAAAAAAAGTGTTGTAACCTGCCGTTTTTTTCTTCTTTCTAATTATTTGTTTGGTCCAAAATATTGTTTGTGTTGTCATGAGTTGTCACGACTCGAGTTGGCTTTGTCCGCGGCGTAACCGTCTTTAAATAAATACTTTAAGAAATGTCTATGAGGAAAATGCATTGGGTTTCATTTCCTGGTCCAGGGTAGGAGGCGGGACTGCGACGCTCTATAGGGCAGTGGTTACCAAACCTTTTCATGTCAAGGACCCCCAAATTGACACTAATCATGAAAATATATGCCGGGGACCCCCATAAGACAAGATTTGTACGGCTCTAGCAGTGATTCTCAACCCGTTTAATTTCAAGGACCCCCCAGTTTGACATGCATTAGTCTACGGACACCCCATTTAATAGCATTTATATCTCTGGGACCCCCAATTTATATTAATTTAACTCTGAGTTGCAGACCCATAAGGGTCCATTTGGGTCCAAACTATCACTAACTAACATCATGCCTGTGCGTGTGTGTGTGTGTGTGTGTGTGTGTGTGTGTGTGTGTGTGTGTGTGTGTGTGTGTGTGTGTGTGTGTGTGTGTGTGTGTGTGTGTGTGTGTGTGTGTGTTAGAAAGCAATCGACTGGGCTAATAATTACCCTTTTTTCACAGGTTGAAAGGCTGGATGCTAATGTTGTAGCTCCTCTCAAAGCGTACAGAGATACTGTGAAAAATAAAAGGGTGTGTATCAACATGTGCATGTGCGCACACACACACACACACACACACACACACACACACACACACACACACACACACACACACACACACACACACACACACACACACACACCTATGGACGATTCACTTAAAACTCAATATAAAAATCTGAAAAAAACTTAAAAATAGAAAATCATAATTTGAACGATTTTAAAATCGTAGCATTAAAAAAATCGCGACATTTGAGTAGTGAATCTACATGCAAGTGCGCGGCGCGCAATATACACCATGCTTCATAACCTCTCATCTCAGCATGATAAAGACAAACTCACTTTTGCGTGTTTGAAGCTGACAGTGTTTTCTGTCCATTCAAGGCAGAACTCAAGAAGTTCAGCGCTGATCGGACCAGAGAGCTGAAGGAGCTGCAGAAACTGGAGAAGATTCGCCAGCAGAACCCGGCAGACAGGCAGAGCATTGTATCCTACTTTTATGGTAGCATTTTTTCAAAGCAATTTCATTTCTAAATGGTGGATAACGCTTCTTGAATTCAACACTTGGACTTACATTTCTTGACAATACCCCCCCAGTCTCAGGTAAGAGGACATGTCTACCCACAGAGCCACACTGTGTTGGGTAACGCTATGGCAACTGGTAAGGGTGTTTATTTTGATCAGCGTTTTTCAACCAGTGGTCCGGGGGGGGACCACCCAGGTAAATGAGGGAGAGTTGGTAACCAAATGGACTCCTATAGATCTTTAACTCTTCTTGAGAGTTACGCTCTCAAGAGTCACATTTTTGTTAAACATCTGTATTAACAAGTTAATTTAAAAGTCTACACAATTAGAGAATGTAAATTAATTGTTATTTTGACCATTGTTTGCCTGCTATCTCTCCTTATGGTATAACCACATCAATACAGCAGGGAAATGTGGACAAAATCTTATTCAACGACAACAAAATATTCTTTAGTTTTGGGTGCGAGAGGCTAAATCTCATCAAATGGTGGTCCCGTGGTTCAAAATGATGAGGCTTTATATGAAAAGGGTTAAAAAAGCACTGATTTAGATGTGTGTGTGGCTGACAGGCAGAGGTCAGTGTCCAGAAGGCCACCAACAATGCCCAGCGCAGCACCCGACAGATGGAGGAGACCATCACCGACTTCCAGAGACACAAACTAGAAGACATCAAAGTTAGCCTCGTGATATAATTAACGCTCCTCTGTGGACACGTGCGTGCATTCATCTCAGCCCTGTTGTACAAAATGTGTTCATTTGAAATGCTCATTAATGCTGCTTGCTAATGTCTTTTTTGCCAGAGGATTTTCAAAGAGTTCATCACGGTGGAGATGATCTTCCATTGCAAAGCTCTGGAAGTCTACGGGGTCATGTTCCAGAACCTGGAGGTCATGGACATAGACAAGGACATGGAGGTAGGAGCGCCCGCTAGAGCCTAGCGGTCCAGGCGCATCATGCCACAAATAGGCTCTGGCGTGACAGCGTGTCACGTGTTCGAGTTCCGTTCATGGCGAAATTAAGAAATGATCACATAGTGATATTTGTCAGGTGAAAGAAGTGCTGGTTTCTTCATTTAGTAACGAACGCTCCTCTCAAGCGTTTGCGAGTTTGCGTCCGAGCATAGACATGGTAACGCGCCGCCTGCCTCTGATTGGCCTACCGACACTGCCGGTCTTGAATGTCCTCCGAGGCTCGCACGACAGAGACCCCCTTTCCACCGGTTGAGAACAGGTTCAGTTCAGCACTATTTTTTTGTTCATGAGCCAGACCTCCAAAATTGGAACGTTAATTATGAATTGAGTGGGCAAAACCATACCTATATTAAATTGTTTATAGGATCAATATAAGTCAATTAATAACCCTTCCACAGTAGTAGCTTTTTCTTTCTTTCTTTTTGCATATATATTGCATATAATTTTTTCCTATATAATGCCTAAATTGCATATTTAAAATGTTAAGATTATTTTGGAAAACAATATAAATATTAATATCGGGAGCGATTTGCTCCCGATCCGATTACAATCATTTGAAAAATGACGTGATCGCCGGCCCCCCGATTTCCGATCACGCGATCGGATCGGGACAAAGTGGTCAAAGAGACTCTGACCTGAGGACAATATATTCATCACAGATGTTCGGCAGGAGGATCAGGATGTCCGAGTCTCTGCCTGGCCGTCTGGCGGACACACTGCTGACCACCACGTCTTCCATGGAGCACCTCCATGCTAGCCCCGCGGCGACCGCCTCTACGAGGCGCCTCAGCCCAAGGTTAGAACAAACAATATTCAGTTACAGATTAAGCTTATAAATAACTTGACAAAAAAACCGAAAACTAAGGGCATTTTGTCTATATAATTTCAGTATATTTTTGTTAGTTTTGTAAACACAATACAGTTTCAGTTAGTTATCTTTTTTTTTATTATTGTTTTTATTTAGGTCAGTTAACAAAAATGTTTTTCAATTTTAATTTTCGTTATTTGGTTAGTTTCCGTTAACTGTGAGTACTACAGATGAAAAACAGTTAAAGTCTACACTAATTATCCATAATGTATGAATGATGGATAAGGGGTCAGGACAACGAGGCCTTTTCGTGGAGGGGTCAGAATAACATTTGGACTTAAATTGTTTTTCGTCTGGGCCACAGCCTCAGGTCAACGTTGGCCTCCACTACCACTAGGGGGCACCACAGCAAGACCCCTGCAGAGGCCTCCAGTAGGGTGAGTTCACAATCTACTCTGTTCTTCTTATTGGCAGAGGTGGGAGAAAAATTACTAATGTTTTACTTAAAGATGGAGTGCTGTGATTTCCTCATGTTTATGAGGTGACAGTACTTCATTAGACCCCTTGGTGTGGTTGTTCTGTCATTACACTAATAGGCCTATCTCACAGCATTTCCCCGCCCCCTTTCCACGCCCCCTTTTGGAGCTAATGGTTATTTTTTCTGCGGTCCATAGACTTCCATGTTAAAAGAGGTATTTTCACAAGCCACAAACTACCGTTTTTTAAAGGTAAGGTTTATTCTACTTATTTGAGTTGTTATACCATTGTGTTTTCTTCATATTATTATCGGTCTTTGACATTTTAACATTAGGAAATGTACTTAGATTCTCCAGAGAAAAAAAGTGTAAATGCCTAATGTTAAATGACACCACTAGCTACCGGAAGGGGGCGTGGAAAGGGGGCTGTGAGATAGGCCCCCATTTGAAGAGATAATACCAGGGACCCCCATAATAGAAGATTGTTACGGCTCTAGCCGTGATTCTCAACCTGTTTAATTGCAAGGACCCCCAGTTTGACATGCATTAGTCTAGACCCCCATTTAATGGCATTTCTATCTCTAGGACCCACAATTTATATTGTAAAATCAATGTTAATTTAACTCTGAGTGTACAAATTTGTACACTCTCAGAGTTACAAACCCATAAGGGTCCATTTGGTTAAAAACTATCATTTAGCTGGGGACCCCCTGGGACTCCCTCAAGGACCCCTGGGGGTCCCCGGACCTCACTTTATTGGGAACCAATAGAGCTGACCGTATTCATTCACAGTCTCGTACGAGCACCCTTCAGCAGCAGAGTGACGTTGATGAAGAGGAGGACGAGGAGGAAGATGAAGACGAAGATATGTTCGAGTCGGAGTCAGAGGAGGCTCAATACCCTGCCAGGCAATCTCACTCTGCTCAATATGTCCAAAAGAACAGACTTCACAAGTGACATGACGCACGTGCACGCACACACGTACACGCACACACGGGCGAGTTCTCCGGACCCCCCCCCGCCCCCCACACACACACACACACACACAGACCAACCTATTCCCAAAGTTGCATACATCATTAGCCACTGCTTAAATGACAATTTCTAATGCCGACTTTGAACTGTGAAGTTATAGATGTTGTTGTGAGTCGTATGGATGGTCTGTTCACTAGCGATGGAGCTCGTTAAGTTTTATTGATAACAAGCACCTATCGATCAGGCTTATCAAACCGGGTTCTTATCGAGCCCACTATCGAGCATTTTCTAGTATTTTGTGGAAAGACGGGAGACAATACATTCTGAACAGAACCAGTATCTTTTACTAGGGCCTTCAAATACAGTACTTTTCTAATTGACCTTTTTACCAATAAAATATTAAAGAAACTGTTAACTGGTTAATGTGTAACATCACTTTAAAAGTGTAATGTTGTTTACCCAGACAGCACTGGTTGGCAGGTATCAATACACTTTTAGACCGACATGTTTGTGCCAGCATGGATGATTACTTATTTCTTGATCGCCTCTTGTGTTGATTGTTTAAACATGACGTCATGGGCCGCTATGCTCGATAACAGGCTTGATAAGCCCAAAGCTTATTGATAACGGGTACTCAATAAGCTTGCTATCAGATTTTTTTGGTATCGGTTATCAAGCTCCATCCCTACTGTTCACTGTCAGCACGCTCAGGGAAATGCACAACAAAACCATTATTTTTAATCAACAAAGTTGATTTATTTTTAAGACAAATGAAACCACTCGATCAGAGTTAAGGATACAGCTGGGCTGTGAACTGTCCCTTTGGAATGTGTCTGAAATGTTTTAGTAACACTAACACATTGAAGCAATGTTTAGGCCTACTTCAGATATAATTGCTCAATGCTGGAATGTAAACTGAAAACACCCCTCCTCCATCTCAACAGCCTATGAAGGCTAACTTGTGTTGTATGTGTTGTATTTGCAATAAACATTCTTGTGACCCTTATCTTTTTCCATACCCAGGGATGTGCATACCCAAACTATATGTGCAGACTATATGGCACTACAGATCGATTTTAACTTTTGAGTGGTGCAAACCACTCCAACAACTGGCTTTGTTAGTATCCCTGTGTGTTTGTGCCAGAGCCGGACTTACCGTTGGGCTAGGGTGGGCTGAAGCCCGGGGGCCCCCGACTAGGGGGGCCCCAAAAAAATAATATATATATATATATATATATATATATATATATATATATTTTTTTTTTTTATTATAAAATTGTAAAGTGAAATCCAATTCAAGTGAAATGTGTGTATTGTTATTGTATTTAGTTGTATTATGGTTAAACCATTGAGAGCTTCTGCCTGCCTGCCTCTCTTTTTAGGGGCCTGGGTACCCCAAAATGAAAACAAAATAGCCCCAAATTTTTCCGGCCTCGCGGCTGTGCCGCTCGGCCAAATCGCAGGACGCGCGGCTCTGCCGCGCGCCCCAAGGGGGGCCCTCAAATTTGCTCCAGCCCGGGGGCCCTCAGCAAGGTAAATCCGGCTCTGGTTTGTGCCTGTAAAAATGAGCATGGTTACTATGGTCACTGACATTACGTCAGACCACAGCTGATCAGGCTATATAAGACCTTGCACCACTCAGTTCACACAGGTGTGATTTTTTAAGATATAACAACCCACTAAAAAAAAGTACCTGTTGTTCACATTTTAGTTGTTCCGTATGTCACTGTAGGATATACTGCCGACGACAAAATATAATGAGACTGTTTTGTTGGCTCATTAGAGCTACTGTCAAGTTCTTTGCTTTATTGAGCAGCCAGCTTGATCTGCCCTTGTTACAATACAAGCTCAATTGTTGCCCCAAGGGATTTGACACTGGATAGCTTTTTATGCTCTACTCCTGTTAACATAAAAAAAAACCCACAGATAATCCTTTTGTGGAAAAAACAACTATTGTTTGACATGAAGTACATGGATATCTGGGCAACTCCCCAGTGTTGTCTTGTTTTTCAGCAGTTTTGGGCAATGAACACTTCAGCCTGTCTAAAAATGGCATGGGGATTTAAATCAAGGTTAGGGTATAATTAAAGTAATAGATGTAGTGCGGCGGATAACCAAACCAATTGTGCATTTTATGACTAAAGCATGAAACTTTCAGCATATCGGGCTGTCAAACCATGTTGTAAACCACCATAGGGCCCATGTTAAACCCAGAAATGTTGTTTCCTTTAAACTTGTATGATTAAAATGTCATCTATAGGCTAGCAGATGAGACTAAAGGTGGCCTTACACTAGCCGATTTTTTTCAATCTGATAGCACCACACACTACAGGATAATCGGAGCGGGGCAGAGCAAATATCAAACATTCTTGATGTTGATCGGGCCGATCCCGATCTCGCTTTGAGCGGTCGGGCACCCCCCGAGCGTCAAAAATGCCCGATTATCGGCTAGTGTAAGGCCACCTTTAGATTGTTTGCTAAAAGTTATAAGTTGGACAATTTGAGTAATTAGCATAATGAGCAAATCAATTGCTTAATGAGCAAATTAACTGGAAATGGCTATCATTTTGCATCCATTTAACTTCGAAAGGTGACTTATTAAGAGTCAAAGTCTATGTTTGTGATATCCAGAAATTCACCTGTTATTATGGTGAAGTCATGCACCCTTTCTTCATTAGCATAATTGGCATAAATTATGTAAAACATAGGTACAAATTATGAATTAGCTAATACAGTGGAGTGACAGGGCAGTAGTGGCTCATGAGGTAGATTGGACGTTTTGGAATCTGAAAGCACGGCATGATGCACACTCTGTCATTCATTGACTGCATTGGAACATTGATGAACATGTCTGTGATAAAAGCAGGCATCGAGTGTTATCAGATGCTTGTGCTTGTCCTCCTTCCTGTTAGGATGTGAATGTGATACTGTCTCCTTACTCTCCTACCCCGTGAGAAAGTACCATGCCTAGTCTCTCAATACAGTTCCTGTTGGAACTTCTACAACCCATTCACAAGAAGGATAGCTGAATGGGCCACCTGGGAAACAGAAGGTCCCAGGTTCAATTCCAGGCCCCGGCAATGTGTCGAGGTATACATAAGAAAGACCCTTAATCCCCAACTACCCCCTGACCTCAAAGGTCTGACGGCCTTGAGCAGCAATAACCTAATTGAAGCAGAAAACTGAATTTTCCAATATGATTATTATAAGGTCTAATACACAAAGATGAGGGCAAAGAAGATGCAGAGGCTGAAGGAAATGAGGAGAGAGATGACGAAGTTAGTGGAAGACCATTGAGTGTGAGGTTGTGGTTCTAAGTGAACTCACTAGTGCTCATTATGGTACAATTTTTGTCCACTCAGTCTGTGTCTCAGAGTAGGGCTGTGGACAGTTCAGAGACTTGCCTACCGGTGACATTGTCGGTAGGCAGGTTTGTTCATTTCGAACATTTAAATGTTTTAATTTGATTTTGTATTATTGTGAGAACAATGACTTCTATAATAGCTAACTTTCCAAAAATATAAAGTCTTCAGTTTATATTAGCTTGGATTCTCCATCACTGTCACTGGTAGCAAGTCTTATGACAGAAATGGTACCATATTATCTCCCAACATCTCCTTAAACTCCTGCCACCTGGTAGGAGGTTTAAGAGTATCCAACAGTTACTTCCCCCAAAACATATGAACCCTGAACGCTCGCCATATACTGCCCCCAAAACCAAAATCATGAGATAAATAGGGCATACAGTAGCAGTGGCAGCCATTTTCGCGATCCATCGTTCCAGACCCCATTGTTTTTTCCCCATCGAGATTTCTACGAATATTTATATAAAACATTAATAAGCCTATAGAATCAAGCCATCCAGGACCCTACTGAATCATGACGTTAAAACATTTGATTCTGTGATTTATTTTTAAATATTTAATTAAATAATATACAATAGCATTTGTTTTTCACAGAATTTATGGTCATTAATTAGCAGGATCCTAGATGGCTTGATTACATAGGCTTAGAATAATTGATATAAATATTGTTTGGAAATCTCTATATGTGAAAAATGAATGGGGTCTGGATGGATGGAACCAGAAAATGGCCACGACTGCTATGCCCTATAGCACCTTGGAATATACTGTAACGATATTGGATATAAAAACCAAACAAACTCATCGATCAAGTCTTTCTGTAATTGTTTATTCCCTAACTTCATTAAAAAAAGACCAATACAATAATGTTAAAATAACGACAACTATCTCTTCTGTGGTTCTTGTCATGGTCATGGTCATGTTTTACTCTTCGCTGCCACAAGCTCCTGTGCAGCTTTCTTGGCTTTGACCATCTCCACCAATCCTTATACCTCTTCATACAGTCCTTTTTGTAGCTGTGTGAAGAGCTGCATCTTTATTTTATTGTGCTAGCACTGTAGAAAGTGTCATGCTTTAGTCGTAAAATGCACAATACCTTCCATATATGAGCTTAACCCCCCCCTAGATGCATAGTGTAATGCACATCAAACAATAATAAAAACATTATTTATGATTAACATACTGTCTATTACTGATGATTGCACCTGACTTAATAAGGCGAAATGGTTCCTTAGTTTATTTCCTTTTCTCAGTTATAGTCTGCTGGGAATGTCTGTGGTTTGTCCGCAAACGTCTTTCCAAGTTCTCTTTCTTCACCATCACTGTTCAGTTCTTGCTGATGAGACAAAATAATTACAGTAGAATAATGCTGAGAGAGCTCTATCCAGTTCCATGTATGGTACACAAATACATATGGCTGAGATTTCACTTCTTTATTTCTTGTTCTCAGTTCTCTGTTTGCTGGAAACATTTCTGTAGACTATTGGGGTTTAAGTTGTCATTCATTAGAACAAAACTTCCATTTAACTTAAAATTCTGAGGTCAATGACCTCTCAAGGTCACCAGAGGTCAGTCAGAAAGTGTTTCCACGTCTGAAATCAAACCTTGGGATGTGTAGATGATATGCTGAAAGTTTCATGCTTTAGTCATAAAATGCACAATACCTTCCATATATGAGCTTAACTGCCGCACTAATGAGATAATGTCGTTTAATGAGCTGAAAGGTTTGTATTTGGGTGTCCTGCATGGAGTGTGATTAATAATAATATAATACCAGTAAGACGCCCTGAGGGCGAGGTCGCGTGCATGCATCTGCATCCGGCGAGCACTGGTGCTTTAACATTGGGGGAGGTCGGATCAACATCCTACTAGAAATGTGCCACGTCTCTGTGTGTGTGTGCGTGCGTGTGTGCGTGTACGGTTGTAATGCACGTAACTCGAGAACCGTTTGACCCACCGACTTCACATTCGACACACACGTTCCACACCCCCACAGGGAGTGCAGTGCCAGGTATCGAGTTGGTCGGACCCACGGTTCTCCAGAACCACCACAAAAGGCTCTGGTCAGGCTCTGCCAGTGGGCCTAATGAGGCCAACTCCTTTCACCTTCAGGAAAGGATTCCAAATAAGCCAGCTGGCTTCTTCCTTTCCTTGCATTGTATTTTAGTTTTTTGATATGTATTGTCTATTTTTTGTACTACATGCTAAATAAATAAACCAAACCAAACCAAACCACCTGGGCCAGGCTCTGCCAGTCGGCCTAATGAGGCCAACTCCTTTCACCTGTGCAATTTCCAGCCTCTGCCTCAGCCAATTGAGGCTCAACCAATCAGGCTCTGCCAGTGGGCCCAATTGATTGCCAAGTACACTTTTCAGTTTGCAGTCTTCACACACACACACAGGCACATACACGTATATCCATGTGGGACACCGGCTGGGACACCGGCTGACAGTTAAAACGGGTGCTAAGGCAATGTATACCATTAGGTTCCCAAGTTGCATCGTTCCCAAGTAGGCCGGTGGCCGACTGCGACGGGCACGTACAGGTCTAGTCCTACTATAAATGCGCGACGTCTCTGCGTGCGTACGTGCGTGTGTGTGTGTATGGTTGTAATGCACGTAACTTGAGAACCGTTTGACCCACCGACTTCACATTCGACACACACGTTCCACACCCCCACAGGGAGTGCAGTGCCTGGTATCGAGTCGGTTGGACCCACGCTTCTCCAGAACCACCATAAAAGGCTCTGCTCAGGCTCTGCCAGTGGGCCTAATGAGGCCAACTCCTTTCACCTGGGCCAGGCTCTGCCAGTGGGCCTAATGAGGCCAACTCATTTCAGCTGTGCAATTTCCAGCCTCTGCCTCAGCTAATTGAGGCTCAACCAATCAGGCTCTGCCAGTGGGCCGAATTGATTGCCAAATACACTTTTCAGTTAGTAGTCTTCACACAAAGGCACATACACAGATCTCCATGTGGGACACCGGCTGACGGGTGCTATGACAACGTATATCATATAGCATCGTTCCCAAGTAGGCCGGTGGCCGACTGCGACGGGCACGTACAGGTCTAGTATGGAATGAATTCTGGACTTGCCATATATGGAGTGTGTTTTGAGTGTACAGGATTTGATGAGGTCAGATCAACATAATGTCAGAACAGGTCAGCTCCATATATGGAGATCTAAGAGTGGCAGTGGGGGCAGTGTCTTGAGTGTACAGGGTTTGATGAGGGCCCAGGTAGGGCCGGGCCTGTTGAGAACTCTAGATTTCGCCCGTCTAGAGTTTGAATGGACAGGTATCAGTCAAAAGGGAGACATCGAAGAGGAAGGACAGGTACTTGCGGAAGGATCAACATGGATTGTGAGAACAGATCAGCTCCATATATAGAGATATAAGGGTTTGAGGTCAGATGTAGAGTTGATGGCCGGTGATGATCCAGTCTTCTCCATGAATGGCTATCCAGGGTTTGATGAGATCGTCATATATGAAGACGGCCATATATGGAGTGTCTCACGAGGCGTAATGGACTGACAACCATAATATGTGGAGGCGTGACCTGGACTGACAGACAGGTTTATAATATAATATAATATAATATAATATAATATAATATAATATAATATAATATAATATAATATAATATAATATAATATAATATAATATAATATAATATAATATAATATAATATAATATAATAAATAGTGGACAACCATGAAGATAACTCTGAAAGAAAGAGACACAGAGATAATAAAATACTTAGAAAAGGATGTCCGAGTGGATGAAAGGGGTTAATATGCTCAAAGGCACTACTCGATAGAGATGAACACAATACAAGAGTTCACATCTTAGAATTAGGGCCACTTTGCGGCCCTCACACGTTATTTCGATCTGACCCATAATGTCGAGGGCTTTGTCAGAGTTTAAACATAATAGTGTAATTGTGAATTATCAAATCATAATCATGTTTTTATGTGTACTGTATGCATTTCTACTGCCTGAGTTTGTATGTTTGCAATATAGATATATCTGTATATGTACTGTAAGCAGTGATGCAATTTTCCAAATACGCTGCGTTTTGCGTCCCTAGACATTATTGATGCTCTCTGGTGGAGCTGTTGCCCCCGCGACCCGACTGCGGATAAGCGGTTGAAGATGGATGGATGGATGAAAGCAGGTTCTAGAGCCAGCTCACGTTCTCTGTAAACTCTTCATGAAGCCAGCTGTCTTTTTTTTTTTTTTTTTTATATATTTTTTTTGCGGCTTATGCCTTTTATTGGTTTTTGAAGGGACAGACAGTAGGCTGACAGGAAACGGGAGAGAGATGGGGGAAGACATGCAGTAAAGGCCGTGTCGGGCTCGGGAGTCGAACCCGCGGCACACTGCGACTGGATTACCAGTCGGGTGCCCAGACGGTTACGCCACCGCCTGGGCAAGCCAGCTGTCTTTAAAGTCCGGGCTCTGCTCCATCAGCTCGAACAGTCTACGGTACTCGTCTGCGTGCACCTGTCCGGTCAGGATGTCCTCCTGCATACCCATCTCTGATAGCAGTTTGCTGCCGCTGTCTGGAGACAATTGATTCAGGCGGTGGACGAGCCTGGCCTTCCTCTGGACCAGACACTGTTTGACCATGAAGAGCAGACTGGGGACATTGGAAGGAGTCAAACCGGAGGAGAACAGAGCAGCCCGCGGACACAGACGAACCAGACACAGGTGATCGTTAGGGAGTTTGCCTTTCCCCTTCTTGGGCGTCGAACTCCGCGCGGACGTTCCTCCGAACGACTCCCAGGGCTCCTTGTGCAGTAAGCGGACGTCCCAGGCCATCTGGCAGAGGACATTGAAGGCTCTGTAATGGAACATGTCACCTGGCCTCGTCGTCATCTTCAGATATTCACTCTCACTCATGAAGAGGAAGAGTTCTATTCTTCCGTATCTGTAGACGGAGGCGCGTTCAAACAGAGAGTACACCATCTTCAACAGCGTGGCTCGTTCCTGTACCCGTGGCAGTATGCCCACCACCTTCACTGGGACGTCATCAGTCCAGTCGGCCTCCGATATGCCCAGATCAGTGAAGAGTTTATCAGCGGTCATGGTGGGAGGTTTTGTGCGTCCACCACAGGCGGGGTCCAATTTAAAATAATCACAGTGGACAACTTCCAACCGGCCGTTGTGACAGCCCTCCAACTCCCGTAGGTAAGGTAGGTAGAACTCGTCTCCTTCGAGAGCCACTAGTCTCTGAGCGCCGGCATTCAACAATGTTTGAGTCAACACTCCCGGTCCTGGATTGCATTCGAAGATGGCCGTTTTGCCGTCGTCCAGATCGGGACCTAACTGTTGTGTTACCAGCTGGGCCAGCGCTGGATCCCCTATGTGGTGTCTGGAAGTGGCGGGGGTGCCAGGTGGTGGTGGGGGGCGACCGGGCCCCGAAGAGAGAGCGTTGTCGAGGCTGCTGTAGGCTCTTCTCTGGGGCATGAGGACACCGCGGGGTCCAGAGGGCCCTTTAGGGGCCAACACTCCTGGAAGAACACAGGGTCTACTTCTGTGTGTGTGGCAGCAGACAGAGCGCATGGCCAACTCCACCGCTCTCCACATCCGAGTGGACATTGTGGGGACGGATGGGCCGACTGTGAGGGAAAGGTGATCAGATCCTATTTGTCTCTATAGGCGACAATTATGGACTACTTGATATCCATATGCCCATACTCTATATGGACTACTTGATATCCATATGCCCATACTCTATATGGACTACTTGATATCCATATGCCCATATACTTTATGAACTATTGATATCCATATGCCCATAATCTATACGGACTACTTGAAATCCATATGCCCATATACTTTATGAACTATTGATATCCATATATGCCCATAATCTATATGATATCCATATGCCCATATATATGAACATATCGTCATAGTGACATGGCTATATGGGGTCTGTCCATGGTTATGTCTGAGTCATTGGTCCTCATTCACAACGGCGTTTACGCTCATACCGTTACGTAACGTGAGCGGAGCGTGAGCGGACAGGCATTTACGTCGATTCCCACATTACGTGGGAATTCATGAACTTCAACGTGAACTTGACGGTGACGTCGGATGGTCGGAATCTCCGATAAAAGCTGCGCCACCTCAGAGGGTCGTGTACTGCTTGCGTAGATTTATTCAGAAGGCTTTAGTCTTCATGCTGACTCAATTAAAAGTCCCCAAACCTCAGATAAAATATGTAGGCATGTGTCAACATTGGTCAGCACATAAAAAAAATGATAGCTTATATAAAAGCCAAGTATCACTTGTATGCCTAAATGCAAGCATTCTAGAGGCAGGTTAGCCTAGAGTCCCATACAGAAACTGCCCCTGCAAGCCCGACACCTTTTTATTTATTTATTAGGATATTTCTAGCATGCGCGATTGCGCTGCTCACTTGACAGCTTTCTACTCGCAGTGCAACGCGTTGTGAGCTTGTAGATCGGCTCTCGCGGACTCGCGCTGCACGTTAAAAAACAAACTCACAATTATTATAAGAACATACACTTATCTGCATTCTGCACTGTACGAATCCAACGTTGTTTAGTGTAGTAATGCCTGCAGTATAGGCCTATTGAAATTGTTTTGTTACGGAGCTCCTTTGAGTCACACTGTCGGTGTGTGTGTGTGTGGACAGTCCAATCTGGGTGAAATTCACATTGGAAAATGAATATAACGGCGAGCCTGGCCCGGACAGAACAGATTATTTCTATGGTTCACAGACATGCCGGTCTGACAGACAGACAGCAGTCACGAGGGCTAATTAGCCCTATACAAATATAGAAGTCCACATTATTGCATCAGCGCGTGCAATTCGGCCAGTCATAGTTTTAAGCCAGTGCACCTTAATTAATTATAATATGGGGAACTTATAGCTAGGCTGTAGGCTACTACATTGATCTCATCATGAGATCAATCAAGTTTGGTGCCAAATGTCCCGTGAATCATCTTAATATGACGACATCATGAAATGAACCTGACAAAGAGGAGGCTACCCGCCGTATATGGTTGAAAATTTAAATAGCTATAGGCCTATGCCTACGTGTCCATGATCAGAACAAATCCATTCTCCACGGCATTCAGACAGATGACAGTGAGATGATATGAATCTATTCCCCGCATGAATCAATGCAGCTCTGATAAAAAATATCGGATATGTTTTACCTCTGCAAAGGTGTGAGTGAGCAATTGTTCAATAGAAAAGAAAAGGCTTTATAATATAATTGCCAAGTATAGGCTAGCTTGCTGCCTTGGTCCCGAACTTAAATAAATAAATGGCCAAGCTGCATTTTATACGGTAAGTCAGCTTGCCATTGCTGTAGTGGTGCAGAGCAGCGTTCACCGTTTTGTAAGCTTGGGAAAATGATTTATATAGTTTAATGGTAGGCTATAGACAATATAAAGAATCACGCACAAATGTAATGGTATATGGATGTAAAAAAAGAGACTGCAGGTGGTGGTCGTCGCTCCGGCGCTTGACATGGTCAGATCATTTTTCTTTTAATTTCCTGTCCTTTGATGGATTGAGTGTCAGTTTGTACAGTTTGTATGGTAGGCCTATAGTGGTATACTTTATACAATGGTGCAAAAACTTGTTTGTGGTCCTGTGGAATTATGAAATTAATAGAGGGCTATATTCATGATATATCTGCACAGCACTGACTGACCGCGGCAGTATAGCCTAATTTCTTTCCAGCAATCATTTTTATTTTAATTTGTGAAGCCACTATACTGGAAAATATCATTATTTTGTTGCATTCCGTCAGGAGGACCTCTATTTCGTTTGAGCTGTAAGGCCTATAGTTCTTTTTTGTTTTTTTTACTGCTGTCTGCTGAGTCATGCTTGACGCCTTTTATGGTGTGAAATGGGGCGTGGATCAATGCAAATGAAGTTATCCGCTGATTTTCCGATCATTTGGCACCCGCTCGCATTCACCTGCGTACCTCACAACATACACCTGCGTACCTGTGGTACACACCGCTCTTTGAATTGCACGGCAAAACAACGTTGCGTGATCGGACGGAATTTCCCGCATCAGTTTACGCTTCCGTTCCGCTTCCGTTACACTCGGCGTATTTCTCCTTTGTGAATGAGGACCACAGGCCCGGTTCTTCCTACAGGCCGACGAAGCGGCGGCTTCGAGCGCCATGGGGGAGGGGCGCCAAAAAAAAAAAAAAAAACTTTTTTTTTTTTTTTTTTTTTACTTTTTTTTTTTTACTCTGTCCCAACTCTGTCTGCCCAGTGTCCCCCCAGTGCCCCCCCAGTGCCTCCCCAGTGCCTCCCCAGTGTCTCCCCAGTGTCACCCCAGTGCCAGTGTCCCGCCAGTGCCTCCACAGAGCCTCACCAGTGTCCCCACAGTGCCTCCCCAATGGACCCCCAGTGCCTCCACAGTGTCCCCACTGTCCCCCCAGTTCCTCCACAGTGTCTCCTCAAATTTTGGGACAGAGTTAAAAAAAAAAAAAAAAAAACTTTTTTTATTTTTTTATTTTTTTGAGGGGGGGGGGGGGGGGGGGGGGGCGCCGCGAAAAATCCTGCTTGGGGCGCCAGATTGCTCAGGACCGGCCCTGGAGGACCATAGTGACTTCAGAGGTCCTTCCCCAATTTTAACCTATATTAAAATTGGCTATCGAGAGGCCGGCGGACCCACAATACACTGACACCACGGCGCGTAAACAGCGCCTCAAACTGTGACTCCGCCCACAAACGGGGGAAGTTGTGATTTTCGCTCGTTCACTGCAATGCAATTTGCGGCATTTTCAAAACAATATTGAGCAGAGTAGCGATTATCAAACGTATTTGCAATGCCATACGTTGAAAGATCTGTTGCCCGTGGACAAGGCACGCTACCTCTGCAAGTTAGATAGCATCGGCATAGATGTTTGTCCGTATGTGATTAAGGATTGGACCAAGTTGCATTGGCAGCCATAGAAAATTCGTGACGTATTTGGGCGTTCCTGTCTAGCGTGGTGTCAGTGTATGCTACAACCATCTGTCATAACCATAAACAACCCACGGCCACATCACTATGACAATATAACCATAAACAATCCCAGGTCACGTCGCTATGACAATATAACCATAAACAACCCACGGCCACATCACTATGACAATATAACCATAAACAACCCACGGCCACATCACTATGACAATATAACCATAAACAACCCACGGCCACATCACTATGACAATATAACCATAAACAACCCACGGCCACATCACTATGACTCATAGCACTTTCACGCTATTAGACGTCTAAAATACGTCTAAATGGCGGTCTAAAAATGGGTCATAACTGGTCTAAAAATGAACGTTTTTGCAGCGGTCTAGGTTTAGATTAGATTAGTTTAGACATTGATACAACGTCGTTTCAACAGCTATATATAGACTATATAGACGTTTCAATGTATGATATAGAATAGATGTAATGTAAATAAATCACACCCGTGTGAAATGATGGGCGCTCTTATCATCTATTGCTTCATTGTTAATGGGAATTTAATGTGTGTCTTTCCGTTAGGACAAAATGGCCGATTTGCTCGTCCACATATGACGTAAATTCTCCATTCATTGTCAAAGGCATTGAATGTTTGTGTTAACACTGAAATAGCCAATTTGCTCAGACACATACCGGTATGATGTAAATTCTCCATTCATTGTGATTTGATGTTGTGTTAGGACAAGAATCGACACTATAGCTGAATATAGGAGGGGCTAGCACCCCTCAGAAATCAGACTTGTGCGAAGTGAGGGTCACTCTTATCATCATACATCAGCCAATCAAATCATCACATTCCGTGCTACAAACACACCTAACACACAAAGCTGTGCATAGGAGGGGCTAGCGCCGCTCAAACAATGTGTAAAATCTCTGTCATCACTGACTCACATGCTGCTGGCAAAATCATAGGATTTTCTGCTCTGACCAAAACCCAGTTGCCCTATCTCGCTGCATGCTGCCCTTTTCTTGAATGAATGGACGCACCGCTTTACAGTGTATATTTATATGACAGTTATGTTTACATCTGTATCGCATTCTTCTTGTTCAAAGTACAGGCTGTATGAATCAGAAGTGTAAATGTGTTAACGCTCGGTTAACCCATGTAGGAGTAAAACCATCTGATATGACAACATGGTAAATGACCAGAGAGACACAAAACCATTGTTTCGCCTACCGTGAAGAGGGTAACCATAGCAACAGTTGCATCCCTGGGAGAGACGAGAGGGAGAGAGACAGATAAGCACAGCATGGGGACTGTTGCCAACAGATGAGAGAAGAGAGACAGCACTTACTCAAGTTAATGAGCATATTATTGACGTGTGTGCGCGCGCGCGCGCGCGCGCGCGCGCGCGTGTGTGTGTGTGTGTGTGTGTGTGTGTGTGTGTGTGTGTGTGTGTCAGTCAGTACAGGGGTCCCTTCCCCTCTACACTAGGTGCTATATCTCTTGTGCCACCCCTTACCCCTAGACTTTTTTGCTAGCCCCTCCTATATTCAGCTATAGTCCTTGGGCCGAATGAGATGTCGGTATCACTAAAAGGGACATGTGTGGTATAATTTTGTTCGTCTGACATCCAGGAGTGAGAAAATGTGTGATAGCAGTTTCAGAAGGGCAGCTGAATACCATTTTAGTGGTATACAGCTATTTTCACGAGTCTTATACACAACACTGCAACTCAGTATAAAGCCCTAATCACACCAGGGGGTCGACATGCAACTATACTTGCAACCATTATTCCCAATGGCAGTTGCAAGGGGTTGCATTGGTGTGGTTTGTTTTGCGAGTAGTTGCAAGGAGTTCCAGCTGGTGTGGTTTGGGCCTAACAGAGCTGATGTTGGTGTGGTTTGGGCCTAACAGAGCTGATGTTGGTGTGGTTTGGGCCTAACAGAGCTGATGTGGTTTGGGCCTAACAGAGCTGATGTGGTTTGGGCCTAACAGAGCTGGTGTGGTTTGGGCCTAACAGAGCTGGTGTGGTTTGGGCCTAACAGAGCTGGTGTGGTTTGGGCCTAACGTCCAATCAACTCCAAATTTGAATCAAATGTCGCGGGTGGTTTAATCAACCAAAAGCCAAAAGCAATTCCATTTTCATCCATAGGGGGCGCCACAAATGCGAAAATTGTAACCGTTTGTCGCAAAAAACATGATTTTTGGGGGCATAAATCCCCTCGAATTACTTACACATGATCACAGGGGTGACGCAACATTGTAATTGGCTGGCAATATTAGTGGGAGGGGCCTATGTAAGCGACTGCGGCAACCACACTTTGCAC
>NC_136808.1:9260294-9327794 GCF_951216825.1 Electrona antarctica | reverse complement strand
TCATCACTGCTGATTATTATCATAGAAAATAATGTAAAAAGAATAATATATAGAATAGTAGTTTTGAAACAATTTTGCAATAGCAGATATACAAGCTCACAGCTTGTATATCTTGTACATGGGGGAGGCGGGGGATATTTTGTGCATCTCCCTTGCACAAAATATTTTCAGATGGAGGTCTGTGGCCAAATCATTTTGGGCGTTGTTGACATGAACAAGTTTTAGTAGTACTGATTTAGAAGGCATTTGTAGAATCAGCCTCAGGTCTGACGGGTCCATTTGTACACTCTCAGAGTTACATTAACAGTGGTTTTACTATATAAATTGGGGGTACCAGAGATAGAAATGCCATTAAATAGGGGGTCCGTAGCATAATGCGTGTGAAACTGGGGGTCCATGAAATTAATATGTTTCGAATCACTGCTAGAGCCGTCAGGGTCACTGGCATATGTTTTCAAATGGGGATCCGTGGCCTAATAAATGTTGATTTGGGGGTCCGTGGCCTAATAAATGTTGATTTGGGGGTCCGTGGCCCAATAAATGATGATTTGGGGGTCCGTGGCCCAATAAATGTTGATTTGGGGGTCCGTGGCCTAATAAATGTTGATTTGGGGTCCGTGGCCTAATAAATGTTGATTTGGGGGTCCGTGGCCCAATAAATGATGATTTGGGGGTCCGTGGCCCAATAAATGTTGATTTGGGGGTCCTTGGCCTAATAAATGTTGATTTGGGGGTCCGTGGCCCAATAAATGATGATTTGGGGTCCGTGGCCCAATAAATGTTGATTTGGGGGTCCTTGGCCTAATAAATGTTGATTTGGGGGTCCGTGGCGTAATAAATGTTGATTTGGGGGTCCGTGGCCTAATAAATGTTGATTTGGGGTCCGTGGCATAATAAATGTTGATTTGGGGTCCGTGGCCTAATAAATGCTGATTTGGGGTCCGTGGCCTAATAAATGTTGATTTGGGGGTCCTTGGCCTAATAAATGTTGATTTGGGGGTCCGTGGCGTAATAAATGTTGATTTGGGGGTCCATGGCCTAATAAATGTTGATTTGGGGTCCGTGGCATAATAAATGTTGATTTGGGGGTCCGTGGCCTAATAAACGTTGATTTGGGGGTCCGTGGCCTAATAAATGTTGATTTGGGGGTCCGTGGCCTAATAAACGTTGATTTGGGGTCCGTGGCCTAATAAATGTTGATTTGGGGTCCGTGGCATAATAAATGTTGATTTGGGGTCCGTGGCCTAATAAATGTTGATTTGGGGTCCGTGGCCTAATAAATGTTGATTTGGGGGTCCGTGGCGTAATAAATGTTGATTTGGGGGTCCGTGGCCTAATAAATGTTGATTTGGGGTCCGTGGCCTAATAAATGTTGATTTGGGGGTCCGTGGCCTAATAAATGTTGATTTGGGGGTCCTTGGCCTAATAAATGTTGATTTGGGGTCCGTGGCATAATAAATGTTGATTTGGGGTCCGTGGCCTAATAAATGTTGATTTGGGGTCCGTGGTCTAATAAATGTTGATTTGGGGTCCGTGGCCTAATAAATGTTGATTTGGGGTCCGTGGTCTAATAAATGTTGATTTGGGGTCCGTGGTCTAATAAACGTTGATTTGGGGTCCGTGGCCTAATAAATGTTGATTTGGGGTCCGTGGCCTAATAAATGTTGATTTGGGGGTCCTTGGCCTAATAAATGTTGATTTGGGGTCCGTGGCATAATAAATGTTGATTTGGGGTCCGTGGCCTAATAAATGTTGATTTGGGGTCCGTGGTCTAATAAATGTTGATTTGGGGTCCGTGGCCTAATAAATGTTGATTTGGGGTCCGTGGCTTAATAAATGTTGATTTGGGGTCCGTGGCCTAATAAATGTTGATTTGAGGTCCGTGGCATAATAAATGTTGATTTGGGGGTCCGTGGCCTAATAAACGTTGATTTGGGGGTCCGTGGCCTAATAAACGTTGATTTGGGGGTCCGTGGCCTAATAAATGTTGATTTGGGGTCCGTGGCCTAATAAATGTTGATTTGGGGTCCGTGGCCTAATAAATGTTGATTTGGGGTCCGTGGCCTAATAAATGTTGATTTGGGGTCCGTGGCCTAATAAATGTTGATTTGGGGGTCCGTGGCCTAATAAATGTTGATTTGGGGTCCGTGGCCTAATAAATGTTGATTTGGGGTCCGTGGCCTAATAAATGTTGATTTGGGGGTCCGTGGCATAATAAATGTTGATTTGGGGTCCGTGGCCTAATAAATGTTGAATTGGGGTCCGTGGCCTAATAAATGTTGATTTGGGGGTCTGTGGCCTAATAAATGTTGATTTGGGGGTCTGTGGCATAATAAATGTTGATTTGGGGGTCCTTGACACAAAGAAGTTTGGGAACCACTGGTTTATGACATACTGATGTACTTTTCTTAAGTAAAAGTAGCAATACCATAAGTAAATCTCCTGTTTGATGTTTTTAGTGTCCCAGTGTCCCAGTGGATGGAAGAAGTTTGAGTTTGAATGCAGCTGTTACTACAGAACTACTGAACTGAACACATGGCAGGAAGGTAGAGAGTACTGTCTGAATCAAGGAGCTGATCTGGTGGTCATTAACAGTGGAGAAGAACAGGTTAGTGTGTGTTGTGTGTGTGTGTGTGTGTGTGTGTGTGTGTGTGTGTGTGTGTGTGTGTGTGTGTGTGTGTGTGTGTGTGCGTCGGATGTGTCTGGGTGCCCTTGTGCGCGCTTCGTGCATGTGTGTGCCCTCGTGAGTGTGTTGTGTGCGTGCGTGCGTGCGTGCGTGTGCTCGCGTGTACTGTATGTGTGTTTGTGTGCGCAGCATGCGTTTCTGCCGTGTGTGTGTAAATGATTATGGATGCTCGTGTTTATGCGTGGGTTTGTTTGTGTGTACGTGCAAACACGCATATACAGTGTGTGTGTGTGTGTGTGTGTGTGTGTGTGTGTGTGTGTGTGTGTGTGTGTGTGTGTGTGTGTGTGTGTGTGTCTGTGTGAGCGTGCGTGTGTCCAGGTGTCCATCATCCACATAGTTCATGTGAACTAATTCCATGATTATAGTGTAGAAGTGAATGTATTGGATACAATGAATGATGATTCAATCATGTACAAAATAATCAGGTATTCATCAGAGGATTGAGCCCTGAAGGTTATGCATCATGGATTGGTCTGAACAGGACAGATCGGGAGGCCATTTGGACGTGGGTGGATGGAACACCACTGACAACACGGTGAGACATTTGACATGTTTTTATATTGTAATTCTATCAAAGTCACTGTATGTGAGTTATGAGTGGATGTGGTTCAATACATTGTTGTTTATTGTGCAGGTACTGGTACTGTATGTGAGTGACTGAGTGGATGTGGTTCAATACATTGTTGTTTATTGTGCAGGTACTGGTACTGTATGTGAGTGACTGAGTGGATGTGGTTCAATACATTGTTGTTTATTGTGCAGGTACTGGTACTGTATGTGAGTGACTGAGTGGATGTGGTTCAATACATTGTTGTTTATTGTGCAGGTACTGGTACTGTATGTGAGTGACTGAGTGGATGTGGTTCAATACATTGTTGTTTATTGTGCAGGTACTGGTACTGTATGTGAGTGACTGAGTGGATGTGGTTCAATACATTGTTGTTTATTGTGCAGGTACTGGTACTCTATGTGAGTGACTGAGTGGATGTGGTTCAATACATTGTTGTTTATTGTGCAGGTACTGGTACTGTATGTGAGTGACTGAGTGGATGTGGTTCAATACATTGTTGTTTATTGTGCAGGTACTGGTACTGTATGTGAGTGACTGAGTGGATGTGGTTCAATACATTGTTGTTTATTGTGCAGGTACTGGAGGCCTGGAGAACCTGATAACGATGAAAACAGGAACTGTGCACAGTACACTGCCTTCAGTCACTGGACTGCCCATAATGGAACATTGTCTAATTCGTTATGTTCATATCCAAGGCCCTCAATCTGTGAGTTCACTTCATTGATCAAACTGCAGCTCAGTGTTCTGCTACAGTAGTAATTAGTAGTGAAAATGATAACATAAAAACTTGAACATTGTATTGCACAGAAGTACAAACTGTTGTAGCCATAACCACTTTAACCCATTAAAACGGGGAAAGCATGTGTCATTTTAGATTTAAGCGTTATTCAAAAATAGCAGATCTACAAGCCCACAGCTCGTCACTATCTGTTTTTTACTGAAAGTGTGAGAACTAGTGATTTAGAAGACATCAGGTCTTAATGGGTTACAAACCACCAACGATGATGCTTTAGCATGTTATTAATTTTGCTTTCACAACTTGAACCCTAGTGACCCTAGTCTGGGGGAGAACATTCACAGAAAATAGCAGGTCTACAAGCTCACAATGCGTTACTACACAATACATTGTGAGCTTGTAGATCTGCTATTTACAGTGAGATCATGAGGGAAATACTAGAGCAGAGGTTCTCAAAGTGGGGTCTGGGAACCCCTAGGGGTCATTGAGGGGTATTTGGTATATATTATATTAATACCAAAATATTAAATATTTGGTATATTTTAGAAACATCTATACAATTATAATAATTATAATTTTTCATATAAATCTCCACTTATGGCACAAAATGGTTTCATACATGGTTCTGCGGCGTACCGAACCATACCGAAAACGCCTAAAGCTAATATGGCTACCATCTTTTTCAAGGTCATCAGAAGTGTTAATATTGTAACGGGGAGGTTACCCCAGGGCGGGGTGGTAAAAGGATAGCCCCTCGGCCTCGTACCTGGGGAGGTTACCCCAGGGCGGGGTGGTAAAAGGATAGACACACACACACACACACACACACACACACACACACACACACACACACACACACACACACACACACACACACACACACACACACACACACACACACACACACACACACACACACACACACACACACACACACACACACACACTTCATTTTACTTTGATTTATTGTATTTTTCTATAATTATATTCTATTTCTACTGATTTTGCTATGTTGCTTTTAGGTTGCAGACTTATTATAACCATTTGATCTTATTGTCTTCATATATCACTGTGTGTAATGTTGTTACTGTAGAGCTTTAATAATACAATACTTTTACACCAGGGTTGAACCGGCCCGGTTCTTAGTCCATGAGCCAGAGCTCCAAAATTGGAATGTTATGAATTGAGTGGTCAAAACCATACCTAAACCATGTTTATAGGGTCAAAATAAGTACATTAATATGTTGTTCCACAGTCAGAGGCATATCTACAATAAGGCGAGGGCAGGCGTCCACCTGTCCAGCTCCATTTCTGGCCTGGCCAAAATCCATACAATGAGAAAAAAAGAAGACAAAAACAAGACCTGAGAACTATTAGTGGACAGCTGATTGGCCGTTGCGGTAGAGCGCAGCCCTCAATCACCCATTGGAATGTAAATGCATGCCTTTCAGCCTTTGTATCCTACTCGTCTGGCAGGTATATCTCTTTGAAAACCTTTAGTGCTACGATGCGCGGGGAGACGACAATTAACACATGATCTTGCCTGCCCAAAACGTAATTCCTGGATACGCCACTGTCCACAATATAGTAGCTTTATAGTAGTAGTAGATTTATCACACATTGTTATTTTCACCTACAGTATATACATGATAGGTGAATAGGTCAAAATGAATTTAATATCACCATGACACTTCCCCAGTTGATTACTTACACGAAGACAATGATTTATTGTATTACAACTTTTCTGAAATTGTACATTTGTATATGCAAATTAGGCATCGGAAAATATGGGGGGAAAAAAGAAAATAATGTGATAAAGCTACTACTGTATACTGTACCGTATATTAATTTACTTATATTGACCCTTTTGGAGCTCTGGCTCCTGGTCTAAAAACCGGGTCGGTTCAACCCTGGTGTAAAAGGTTCAACCCTGGTGTAAAAGGTTTCAACCCTGGTGTAAAAGGTTCACTCCTGGTGTAAAAGGTTCAACCCTGGTGTAAAAGGTTCAACCCTGGTGTAAATGGTTCAACCCTGGTGTAAAAGGTTCAACCCTGGTGTAAAAGGGGCCTGTGTGTAATGTTGTCACAGCTGTACTGTAAATGTGACAAAACATCTTGACTTTTGAAGATTGTTGTTAATTCATAATTAACTTAACTGTAACCCATCTTTTTATGAACTATGCAGTTCAAAATAAAACTTTGCTTGAATGTATGTGTCTGTAGTTTTCAATAAAGAAGTGTTTTAGTCCCGTTAAGTGGCCAATTCTGTTAGTAGTTCCCAATGGAGGTAGTGAGCAGGAGCGTCCGGAATCACACTAAACACAACAGGAAGTAAACAAGGAGGGGGAAAACCGGGAAATGGCGTTGGGCCACCTTCGGGAGACAAGCTCAGGGCCAGCTGTCTCGCTTGTTTGTTATAAAACAGGGGTTACCTACATACTGTAACCTATAATGTTATCTTTTTTTCTATTTATTGAAAAGTAACAGTTTTAGACACAATGAGGTTTCCACCTGACAGATGATATTTAATGTAGTCGTGTTGCTGCTGTGCAAGAAAGACACCGTTTTCTTTTCATTTTCCCCTTGAAACATCTTTATGGTATATAAATCAGAGCAGCGCAATCTTTCCAGTTTAGGTTCAAGGAAGAGGAATGAGAACATTGCCTTTGTGTAAACGTTGCATAATAATTACATACTGTACAAGTACAACAATAAACGCCCCTAAATGGACTAAACTAAAGTATTCCAGTCAGTACCAGTATATTGGTACAATACGTTGGCAACATCATCCAAAAACGATCCATTCAAGATAACGAGGGAATCTACTTGGCATTGGATCTCGATTTGTTGGCAAGGCAATTCACATATTAATAATAGCTTAGTTATAGGTTCCATAATTACATTAGTCTCACATAGCCAGACAACTATTCCACAATGATTATCACTGAGAATGCTATATAGAGTCTGGAACTACACCACCCAAAGGCAGAGGAAAGGAAGCCGTCATCTATTCACAAACATAGATTTAAAAAATACCTTTAAATCGTATTTTTGTAATTCCCATGACTTCTAAGCTTCGACTCATTTGATTTACAGTAGGACACAGTAGCGTAAGCTACTGTAAAGACAGTACAGTCTGGCTCGCGAGACTATAGTTCCACAATAACCATGATTATGTTTTGTTACAGTAACAGAGTTGTTTCAATAAAGTATGAAAGCAAAGCATGACTTGGCTTAATAAACCCCCTTTCCCATTGATAGTGCAGTGGCTCCCAACCTTTCTTTCATTCTTACATGCATGCAATGACATGCTAACCACTTTAAGCCCTATCCTCCTATGACGAATAGGTAAAATAGCCACGTGCGCCTATTAGTGCGTTTCACTATGGTGTTACATGAAGGAGTTAGCTATGATTTTACGCAACATGTTAACATTTTTGGACCACGGTACCTCTCTACTCACTGGGCCCGGCACGGCGCCTTATGTCTAATGTTATTATTAGTCATTATTTTGAAAAACATTAAAACAGGGAAAGCATCTGCTCACCATCGTGTCACTTTTGGCCACCGCTGCAACTACTGATTTAGAAAAGTACCTAATATGATTAGGCATAAGTAGGGATGGGTACCAAAACTCGGTTACATGCAGGAACCGATAACAACATGCTGGGTACCGGCGGGTACCCATAAAAATAATGCAATTTTGGTTCTGCCTATCGGTTCCTAGACGCAGAGTCACACACTATTTATTTATTTAAGGACCCGCTATGCGCTTGTGTGGGCAAGATAGCATTGTGTGGGCAAGATAGCATTGTGTGAGCAAGATAGCATTGTGTGGGCAAGATAGCAATGTGTGGGCAAGACAGCAATGTGTGGGCAAGACAGCATTTTTAGGGAAAGCATATCAAAACGCCAACGGGCACACCTCCAGCCGCAGTCGGCATGTATAGTGGGTATAGTAGTGTGGCCGCAAGATACTTTTTTTTATAGATAATGGAAGCTGCTAAATAAGAAATTCACGGGTGGTGGTAAGGCAGGGTATAAGACAGACTGTATGGTAAATGGTGCATTTATATAGCACCTTTATCCAAGGCGCTTTACATAGATTGTGCATTACATTCACCCATTCACACACACATTCTTACACCGATTGCAGCGGAAGCCATGCAAGGTACCAACCAGCACATTGGGAGCAATTTGGGGTTCAGTGTCTTGCCCAAGGACACTTTGACATGTAGACAGGAGGAGCCGGGATTCGAACCGCCGACCCATGGATCATTGGATGACCTGCTCTACCTCCTGAGCCACAGTCGCCTCAACTGTTGAATAAAGGAGAGGATGTTACTCTATTCATTATAGGATTGATTGAAATTGACTAAGGCTTAAAAAGAATAAAGCTTTTTGTTAGCTTTTTGACATCTTATTTAAGTAATTTTATACCATTTTGGAACCGTAATAGGGAACCGTTAGGAACCGGAATCGCTAAGCAGCACCGGAATCGGTATCGTACTCGTACAAATCCTAACCATACCCATCCCTAGACATATAAGGCATGAGTCGCTGTGCAAGACCGGGCCCAAAGCCTCCATGCCCGCTGTGATCTACCCCAGGTTGGGAAACAAGACCGGGCCCAAAGCCTCCATGCCCGCTGTGATCTACCCCAGGTTGGGAAACAAGACCGGGCCCAAAGCCTCCATGGTCGCTGCGATCTACCCCAGGTTGGGAAACACTGCTAGATTGCACTGGTTCCCAAACATTGGGTCAGGACCCATTTGTATTGGCCGGGTCCCTTTATGTTTCCTATATTTAGTTTTTAATTATTATTATTTCAAAGCCATTTTAAAAAAAAACATTCCCAAAAAAAGCATTTCCAGATTTCCAGATTTCTTTCAGTAATTTCCTAAAGAAATAACGCAAGTATTGAAATTAGCCGATCTACAAGCTCACAACGCGACGCTTTCAGTTGGGGGTCGGCGGCCAATTACATATAATTCTGGGGGTCCTTGACATGAAAAAGGTTGAGCACCACTGACATATAGAAACATGGGTTTTTCAGAAAACTGTCAGGATTTAGAAGGCATTTGTAGAATCGTTCCCAGGTCAAAATGGGTTAAATACTGTGGATAGTTAAACTGAATACATTTGAAAATAAACTGCAATCAGCGCTGCTGTCGTCTGACGTCCAGGAGGACCGTCCTGGGCGTCCAGGAGGACCGTCCTGGGGGTCCAGGAGGACCAGACCAAAATGGGGGACCAGACCAAAATGTCTGAGAACCACTGCTCTAGTTGGCTGTGACTGAACACACACACACACACACACACACACACACACACACACACACACACACACACACACACACACACACACACACACACACACACACACACACACACACACACACACACACACACACACACACACACACACACACACATCATGTGTTTAAAACATGTGATTGATTATCAATGTGTGTGTGTGTGTGTGTGTGTGTGTGTGTGTGTGTGTGTGTGTGTGTGTGTGTGACTGACTGACTGACTGTGGTTTATTTTCATTGGTACAGAGTGATTTGTTCTATGTGATATGAAAGTGCCGTCTACATTTAGGGTAGTGAGGATACAGTACATCTACAGTGTGTTGTGAAGAGGTCAAATACCTGCAGGCATAATTCATAAAGTGTCATAAGGTACAAATGGCTGTAGCGAGGCATTCTGAAAACATTGAGGCCCAAGATTACGAGAATAAAACCATCGTCACTACAAGAAGAACTAAGAAGAAATGTCTGAAGAAGGACATTATGAGCGTCTTGATCTGCAAAAGAAAGACGATGCAGTTTATGAAGATCTACGGACTAAGACCAGGAAGCACAAAGGCCTACCGAAGAAGATACGGAAGTCTGGTAAGATTATTTACAAGCTTGTAGCGTGTCACTATCATTTTTTTCGTAAAAGTATTAGAACTAGTGATTTAGAAGACATCAGGTCTTAATGGGTTAATACAAACCACCAACTATGATGCTTTAGCACGTTATTAATTTTACTTGAACCCTATAGTGAACCTAGTCTGGCAGCAAACATTCACAGAAAATAGCAGATCTACAAGCTCACAATGTGTCACTACACGATGCATTGTGAGCTTGTAGATCAGCTATTTACAGCGAGATGCTAAGGGAAATACTAGAGCAGTTCTCAAAGTGGGGTCTGGGGACCCCTAGGGGTCATTGAGGGGGTTCCAGAGGCGCCCAAGATAAATATAGTGAAAATAGCTGATCTACAAGCTCACACCGCCTCTCTCTTATATTATTTATGTTTTTTTTTTATTCTTTTATTGCTATTTGTCAATTTACTGTCATCTGGGGACCCTCCCAAAATGATGTAGGTATCCTCCAGGGGATCCCGACCCACAGGTTGAGAACCACTGAACTACAATAGGGTTTAAGTGAAGCAAACAGAGTTGGACACTTTGTATTTTTAACAGACAAGTTTAACCACTTGAGTCCCTATAACATATCCGATCTACAAGCTCACAACGCAAAGGGCGCTGCAACTTATCTGTCGCCGGATACAGCAGGGTATTTTATTTAAAATACCCTGCTGTATTTTTTTTAAATTGCGACCTTTCTAGTTACTATTGCTACACAGTCTGTTTCGTTCTTGTTTCTTTTTGTTTGAAGAATATGTACGACACTGATTTATAACACTTATTTTCAAGTACCCATTAACTCTGAGTGTAAAAATGGAACCACTTTCAGAGATACAGACTTGTTGTGATCATTCAGGGCCATCTTTGTGTGTTTCTGGAAATATGATTGTCCACTTATTTGTATGTCCGTGGCAAAAACAATCATTTTGACAAAAATGTCCACCACAAGGCAGCATGGCGACGACCACTGCATGAGACACATCCACAAGGCAGCATGGCGACGACCACTGCATGAGACACATCCACAAGGCAGCATGGCGACGACCACTGCATGAGACACATCCACAAGGCAGCATGGCGACGACCACTGCATGAGACACATCCACAAGGCAGCATGGTGATGACCACTGCATGAGACACATCCACAAGGCAGCATGGCGACGACCACTGCATGAGACACATCCACAAGGCAGCATGGCGACGACCACTGCATGAGACACATCCACAAGGCAGCATGGTGATGACCACTGCATGAGACACATCCACAAGGCAGCATGGCGACGACCACTGCATGAGACACATCCACAAGGCAGCATGGCGACGACCACTGCATGAGACACATCCACAAGGCAGCATGGCGACGACCACTGCATGAGACACATCCACAAGGCAGCATGGCGACGACCACTGCATGAGACACATCCACAAGGCAGCATGGCGACGACCACTGCATGAGACACATCCACAAGGCAGCATGGTGATGACCACTGCATGAGACACATCCACAAGGCAGCATGGTGATGACCACTGAGACACATCCACTAGGCAGCATGGCGACGACCACTGAGACACATCCACAAGGCAGCATGGCGACGACCACTGAGACACATCCACAAGGCAGCATGGCGACGACCACTGAGACACATCCACAAGGCAGCATGGCGACGACCACTGAGACACATCCACTAGGCAGCATGGCGACGACCACTGAGACACATCCACTAGGCAGCATGGCGACGACCACTGAGACACATCCACAAGGCAGCATGGTGATGACCACTGCATGAGACACATCCACAAGGCAGCATGGCGATGACCACTGCATGAGACACATCCACTAGGCAGCATGGCGACGACCACTGAGACACATCCACTAGGCAGCATGGCGACGACCACTGAGACACATCCACAAGGCAGCATGGTGATGACCACTGCATGAGACACATCCACAAGGCAGCATGGTGATGACCACTGCATGAGACACATCCACAAGGCAACATGGCGATGACCACTGCATGAGACACATCCACAAGGCAGCATGGTGATGACCACTGCATGAGACACATCCACAAGGCAACATGGCGATGACCACTGCATGAGACACATCCACAAGGCAGCATGGTGATGACCACTGCATGAGACACATCCACAAGGCAGCATGGCGACGACCACTGCATGAGACACATCCACAAGGCAGCATGGTGATGACCACTGCATGAGACACATCCACAAGGCAGCATGGTGATGACCACTGCATGAGACACATCCACAAGGCAGCATGGCGATGACCACTGCATGAGACACATCCACAAGGCAGCATGGCGATGACCACTGCATGAGACACATCCACAAGGCAGCATGGTGATGACCACTGCATGAGACACATCCACAAGGCAGCATGGTGATGACCACTGCATGAGACACATCCACAAGGCAGCATGGTGATGACCACTGCATGAGACACATCCACAAGGCAGCATGGCGACGACCACTGCATGAGACACATCCACAAGGCTTGTGATTTGTCATGGTTTGACGATAAGACATTATGAAAACCATGAAAAACGACATACTATACTTTGTCCTTTTTCATGATTTCCATCATTCTTTTTTATCGTCTATGGTTTTCATAATCTTTTCTTATAGTCGAAAACCATGAGAAAGCACATACGTTTTTCATGGTTGCAAGACACTATGAAAAAAAACATGAAAAACAACATACTATAGTATGTCGTTTTTCATGGATTCGACGATAAAAAACCCATGAAAAACGACATACTATAGTATGTTTTTAAGTGGTGCAACCACTTCCTTAAGTGACTATGTGTGTGGCTGGGTGTGTGGCTGGGTGGGTGCGTCTGAGCACGAAAACAGCATGGTTGTTTTTCACCACCTGTGCGCAACCTAACACACACACACAAACACACACGCACATATTAACTGTATGGTGATTTTGGGTGTGCCAGTATAGTACAGTACAGTACAGTAGAGGGTACAGTAGAGGGACACCCACACGGTAACTGTCATTTCTCAACCGTTTCGGACGCGGGGCGGCTCGCCGGAATCGGGCCGGCACCCTGTGTGTGTTCCTGTGGGTCTGGAACCCCCCCCCCGGGGACCCCACACGGAGTTGCACCACTTACTTCACACGGGTGTGATTTTTTTTTCATGGTTTGACAATATTTTTTTGTTTTTTATTGTTGAAATCCATGAGAAACTACATAATATACAACTATAGTATAATCACCAATACTTTTGTATTTTCACACAAGTAAACGTTAATTCCAGACTTTTACTTGTAACAGAGTATTTCTACATTGCAGTAGGCCTATTGAAACTGGGGGTGAAATAGTTCGCACACAAACTATTTCATGTCAAGGACCCATACTTAAGTAAAATATAAATATATAAAATATATAAAGTACTTTTTCCACAACTGGTCATTTGGAACGGTCTGATATGAATCAGACCTCTGCTCCTGGTCATAAATTATGCATCCGTTCATTTTTCTTTTCAAACACCAAAGATCAAGAACACATGAAAGTGCACACAAAAGATTGCTCGGTATTTGCTCATCATTTATTTACGCAATATATGTCTTAATATATTCATTTACAACATCTATAAAACAACTTTTGTATAAATTATGCTACAGAAAAGAAATATTACACAGAAAAACAGGTTCAACGCGCAGCCAGTTTCCAACGACTCTTAAGTTTGTTGTAAAACGAATACTGAGATTTCGGCACAGGAAGATTTAACAGAAATAGATAGAAATAGACTAGAGGGGTATATGATCTTATTTTAGTGTTCTAAAAATAGCCTGTGATTTGAATATAAATATACAAACTGGGGAAAGAAATGTTGATTTATTGTCAAGGGACATCAATCCACTCATATTTCTCTTAAGATTTTCTCAGAGTAACCAACTTTGTCTCACACCAATTTGAATAAGCACAACAAAACTAGCTGTGTTATCATATCTCAATATCAGTTTCTTTCACTGACTAAGAAAAAACAAACAAATGAACAGATTGAATTAAATAATGCATGAATAAATTACTTGGACCCCCGCCCTCCAATAACTGAGAATCAAATAGGTAATTATTTTTGAACAGTTCCTTGTGCTGTTTAGATTAAAAAATAATAATAAAAAAGTCAATGAAAGCAACGTGGTGTCATTATGTGAACGGGTTTATCCATTTGTGCATTAAACATAAATTTTTTCACTTTAATTTAAATAGGGTCAAATATAATAACATTTTAATTATGTTGCTGTCTTTAACAAATGTATATACTATATAGTTATGATTTTAAGAACATTTTGGGTAAAAAAAAAAAAATATTGTTCATGCAACACCTTATACATGTACAGAAATTGCAGGTGTAATAATAGTTAAAATTACATTGTGTGTATTTTCGCCCTAATGTTTATACTGTAGTTGGTCCATGTAGCAAAAACAATTAAACAAATGTAAGAATGTGGAGTACATTTTGGTAGCAACACCCAGACCTGAGTAATGGGCCAAGAGTTAATGTCTTGACTCTTTACACTAAAATAGCAACTCTTTGTATACAAAACATAAAAAATAAAATAAAATGCACACTAATGCAAAAATAGTCTTTATGGCATTGCTCTCAACTAACCTATTTTATTCTACTGACTTCCTACTCAGTGGTGTTCAACCTTTCTTAATATCAAGGTCCAGTATGTATTCAGCATTTGAGCTGCACAGACCACCATTTGATGACATTTAGCCTCTCAGACACAAAACGTAGAATATTTTGTCGTCGTTGGATTTGGTCCACAATTCCGTGCTGTATTGATGTTGGTACCATTACGAGAGATGACAGGCAAACGGTGATCAAAATAACAATTCTTCTATACATTCACTAATTGTGTAGACTTCTTCTTCTTAAACAATGCAGGTTTACAGAGTGTAAAATGAAACGGGTCCATTTGGTTTCACACGACTGGTACTCATCACATTTAAAGCCAAAGTCACAAGTCTTTGTTTTGTGTTTGTCCTAAGCAGTGGCGTATCCAGGAATTACGTTTTGGGCAGGCAAGATCATGTGTTAATTGTTGTCTCCCCGTGCACAATCGTAGCACTAAAGGTTTTCAAAGAGATATACCTGCCAGACGAGTAGGATACAAAGGCTGAAAGGCTTGCATTTACATTCCAATGGGTGATTGAGGGTCGCGCTCTACCGCAACGGCCAATCAGCTGTCCACTAATAGTTCTCAGGTCTTGTTTTTGTCTTCTTTTTTTCTCATTGTATGGATTTTGGCCAGGCCAGAAATGGATTTGGACAGGCGGACGCCTGCCCTCGCCTTATTGTAGATACGCCTCTGGTCCTAAGTTCTAATACAGTCTACCGTCAAAATAATTATTCTAGTTCAGTGGTTTTCAACCCTTATCATATCAAGGTCCATTATTTATTCGGTATTTGAGCCACGGAACTTCTCGTAAATTAAGTACTGCAGGTGTTTAACAATAACGCAACTCTTGAGACCCTTATGGGTCCATTTGGTTTCATGTTACGCTCTCAAGAGTTAGAGATCTAAATGAGGGTCCATTTGGTTGGTCATTAAGCTGCACACCACCTAGAACCCCCTCAGGGACCACTGGTTGAGAACCACTGTTCTAGAGTCTGATTCCATGCCTCTCCCCCAACACCAGGATAAAGTCACACTTTGGATTTAACAGTTCCATTATTGTACAGTATACGACACGTACCCCCCAACATCAGGATATTAAAGTCACACTGTGGATGTAACAGTTATTGTACAGTATGCCGCCTTCCCCAACACCAGGATATTAAAGTCACACTGTGGATTTAACAGTTCCATTTACTGTACAGGTATTGTGCAGTAGGACGTGTCGTACATCTGAGGTCACATGGGCTGACTCTGTCTACACCACACACACACACACACACACACACACACACACACACACACACACACACACACACACACACACACACACACACACACACACACACACACACACACACACACACACACACACACACACACACACACACACACACACACACACACAGCGTTGATACAGTAGACATGTCCACCCCATGTGGTGAATATTGTACATAGAACAGGGATGGGACGATAATCACTATTAGCGTTTTATCGAGATAACGAAACGCTCACAAAGATCGAATTGTGAAGATTTTTGGGGGTGGATAAACCAAAGTGGCCTTTTAAGTTTTATCGCCAAAATATCGTTTATCGCAATTCTTTTTGCCACAATAACGGACACATTTCATGACTTTCATATCATCCCATGATCTCCCATCCCTAATATAGAAAGTGCAACACAGGCAGAAGAGAGTGAACGAAGCCAAAGAACACATGCGTCCAGTAGGATCTGAAGCTTCAGTGCATTACAGACAATAAGTCAAAAAGCACTTCAAATAAAACGGCTTTAAAAGGTATATTCAGTGATTTCACTTAATTCAAATACACACATATATAGTGTGCTGACCATATAAGGAGTTCCTCCCTGTCCCCAGTTAACCCCTGGGGTCAAAAGACCTTAAAGGGCCCAGCCTTCATCCAATCAGGATGAGAGGGGCCTTCCTCCAATCACTGATCGAGTGGGGGCTGGCCTTGGTGCACGTGCTGTTGGCCTGTTGCCGACCGGGTTTTTTTCTCCAAATCACCCAAATCACTGAATGCCCCTTTAAGTGAAACAAGGCATTGATCCTTCTTTAAGGGCAACACACACAGGCTTGACGACACGCGTCAAGTGCCGCCCATAAGCACCAACAAACAGGACGCGGTGCTCTGCCGCGTGGCTGCCAACTTTGTACAGTTTTACTTTGTACAGTAAAAAAAAACAAAAAAACACTTTCACCACGCGGCAACGCCTGGAAATAGAACGGTGGCGCATCGGAGCACCGGCGGGCGCCGGTGTGGGATAGGTCCATTGAAAATAGAGGCGGCTGTTTTGACGCGCGCCGTTTGCAGCCTGTGTGTGTTAAAAGGACACGGAGTAGGTGTCGTCAGTGGCGTGCACAGACATTTAGCACTCTAGCACCACCTAGTGTCTATCTGTGCACGCCGCTGGGTGGCGTGGTGGTCCTGGAACTATGAGAGACCACACGGCATGTCACAAAACGTCCAGACCATGTAAACACAGAAAGAGAGAAGAGAAGGAGAAGAAGAGAAGCTCAGTTTCTCACAGTCTTTAAACAACTTTAAGAAATACATGTTTTAGGCAACGCTTACAGTAAGAGCACATCAGCAGGCCAGGCAAAAGGTAGTTTTGCAGACATTTACAAAAAAGTAGGGATTTACAAAAACCAGAGGTCCTGGTATCGGTTACAAGTCACGGACATGTAGGTGATACTTATAATAATAATATCGCTCATACGGTGTGATTGATTGGCTAAAGAAGGGGGTGTGGTTAATCCCTCCTTTGAGTGTCACCTGTACATGCCTTAAAATGTGTTCGATGCTTTTTGGAGTCCACCAAAACAAAACTGAGTTGAACGGACGGTGAGAGACAGAAAAAGCTGCCACGGGTGACAACAACAACAACAACAACAATGGAGCTGTCCGATGATGACCAGGTAAAGATTTAAGTACCGGAATTCCTTATTTCCTTTTGTCCATAATAGCCTAGTGGGGTTACTGTATCCATCCAAATGTGTGCCCAATCTATAATTAAGCCCTAGAATTGATAGTTCATCTGTCTTGTGTATTGAGTTAAGTGTTAAGTGTGTGCAGTGCAGATTCATTAGAACACCTGTGTTTGTGATCGCACAAAGAGTTTTAGAAGTTAACCCCTGCGCACGCACACACGCACGCACACACACACGCACACAGCATATACTTAAAGCTACTGTATTGTCTTCTGTATGGTCTCCTAATTCAATGTAGAATTCAAACAGTTGAGAGCTCAATATAATCACTGTTCAAAAAACAGGACAATTGCCATGTATACTGTATAATATTATACAGTATCCACGTGGGTATTTGTTTAAAATATTGCCCACATCTCCTTTTTTAGGATCTATGCATGTCAGTGTTAAGAGCTTTGAGACAAGCTCCAGGTCTAATGCTGACCGTTCACTGTATAATGCACACATGTACTACACAACGGCATGTACTATTGGACAGTGAGGCTTTGTATGTATTCATCTCTCACAGTACTTATTCCGAGCTGTGCTACTGAATCTGTCAGCAAACATAGGAAAACATAGGCGCCCCGCGTGGGAAGAGGAGGGCTGAGGGCGGGCCAAACTGGCCAACATCCTGTTATCCACAAGGAAAACAGGTCACTGTTTTTTTTTCTCCCCTTGTTTTTGCCAATGGGTTCCCAGATTGTGTATGTACAGTGGTGGAAAAAGTACTCAATTGTTTTACTTAAGTAAAAGTACCAATACTGCAATTTAGTACTTCGTTACAAGTAAAAGTATGGAATTGAAAATGTACTTGAGTAAAAGTACAAAAGTATCGGCATCAAAATGTACTTAAAGTAGTGTGTTAAAAGTACTCATTGTGCAGAATGTCCCATTTCACAAGTTCAAAATGTGTACAAAATCTATTTGTACACACACATTGCGACGCATTGTGAGCTTGTAGATCGGCTATTTTCAAATGGTCGAAATGTATAGGATTGTAAGTGAGTGGTTAATGTATGTTTTCTAAAATCTCCAAAGTAACTAGTAACTAAAGTTTTCAAATAATTGTAGTGGAGTAAAAGTACAAATTTTGACTCCGAGATGTAGTGGAGTAGAAGTAAAAGTACTGGGAATTGGAAATACTCAAGTAAAGTACAAATATCTCAAAATTGTACTTAAGTACAGTACTTAAGTAAAAGTACTTAGTTACTTTCCACCACTGTGTATGTATACATAAACATGGCAAAGTGTAACTCAATTTAGCATTTCACCTTTTGGCAACACGTCACTTGAGTTGTTGCTTGGAAGAAGATCAGGATGACTGTATTGTAATATGTATACGTAATACATAAATAACAGTCAAATTGGACGTCTGAACACGTTGAAATTCTACATTGTTCGATGTTAACTCTTTTATTGCGGCTAGCTGTTCCAGGTGCCACCATACGCGTTCACTTTAAGGGTCGGAGTTTGCCCGCCCTCCCACCCCCCACACACACACACTCGCTACACACACTTGAGTATCATTGGAACAAGGCTAGCACACACTGTTTACCTTTCATCAGAAGCTTTTACATGGCGGGAGCGTCGCGGGAAACAAAGGCACAAATGAAATCCGAAATTTGGATGGCAGAAGATCCAAAGGACAGCTCTCCTGGATTACGATTTATGGACGTTTGAAAATCCTCCTTTCAACTGCTTTACACGTTTGATTATATTTTCAATCCCATAGCTGGAGCGGTGGGGCGTTGCCATAGCAATGTTAAAAAGCTGCCGTGGGGTGGGACTCAACCATTATATAGACGGAGTATACATTGGGGTCTGGACCTGGGATATGGCGTCCCCTAGTGTCGGGGTCCGTATATATATACGGACATGGGAAAGAACGAAATAATAACCCACTCACCCGTGACCCACTCCTAAGCTGTGTTTTGGTTAGCGACATAACACCAACGCGTTCGGTTACATCTGCTAATAATGGCTGAAGTTACAACAGCAACAATAATGCACAAGGATGGCACCATCATATTAGATCACGGCTACGACCATTTTAACAACACCCATAACCGCGACAGAATCCCAATCTACCACAGCTTTACGTGCATCACAGTTTAAATAATACCTAAAGGGTGCAAAAAAAAGGCTAATCCAATCTCAGGGTTACATTGCCGTTATAGCGATTTCATAACACGCGTTTTGTAACGGATTCGCAATGTAATACTGCAAAATAGATAAAAGGCCTTAACCCATTCAGGCCTGACGTCGAAATTTTCTAAATCATGACAATTTTCTGAACGATTTGAGGCACATTTTAACGATTTTTCAAAAATAGCAGACCTACAATTTCATAGCGCGGCACTCGGTGCCGCGCTATGAGCTTGTAGATCTGCTATTTTTCAATAGCTAAATTATAACATAATGTATCAAAAGGGGTTCCCGCTCAAAATGGGTTAAAGTGTATATGTTTGTGATGTGATTCACCCTTATACAGTAACGCTAATGCCATGATTTATATGTAGTTGTGCGCCGAAAACCTCACACCAAAAGTAGCCGACGTACAACTTACAGGTCGTCTATTTTCGATGTGAGACGCAATAAGGCTCAGGCGGAGAGATTGGGAGTTTGGTTCAGAGCAGGATCAGCAGACAGAACTGTTTATAAAAGGTTGACCAGTGGAACTGTATCTAAGGATATACGGGCGCAGCAGAGCTGGATATAACTTCCATTCCAGACAGAACACGGCCTCGACCCAAATGGTCTCAGGGTGCGTCGAGGTGGAGACGGGCTTCACTTCATAATGGCTTCAGGGTGTCGGATCAGGCTTCAAAAGTTAAAAAAATATCATTGAAAAAATACTGTTGTCATTAGCAACATTTCTGATCGTGGGGCTCGTGGTGGAGAGAACACACGACCTCTGACACCAGACATGGCACTGGTGGGTTCGTTGAGAGTTTGCCGAGGAGTTTAAAACTTGGCCGCGCACGTTTTGGGGGGCGAGGCGGTGGTGAACTCTGTCTCACTGGGGCAGGGGGACGATGATGTCCACGTAGTTGATGGGGAAGAAGCCGGAGTCGCCGTTGATCATGCCCTCGTACCAGTTCTCGTCGATCTGGTTGGTCAGGATGATGACGTCGCCCTCCTTGAAGCCCAGCTCGCCCTCGTTCTCCGGGTCGAAGTCGTAGAGCGAGCGGCAGCAGGGCTGGTCCGGCAGCTCCGTCGACTCTGCGTCGGCGGAGAGACAGAGAGAGAGATAGAGACAGAGAGAGAGAGAGAGAGAGATATATATAGTTCTATGCAATAACCGATCATACAGTGTAAATGAAGCTAACAAACACAACATAAATGCAAAGCCAATGCAGCCAAATGATGATGAATTAAAAATGAGTGTGAGCGGCGCTGAGCGCACATCAGAGATGTGATCTTTCAGGTATAATCTATGTTGGGTGAGGTCAGATAAAGCATGCCAACGGGTGAGGTCAGATAAAGCATGCCAACGGGTGAGGTCAGATAAAGCATGCCAACGGGTGAGGTCAGATAAAGCATGCCAACGGGTGAGGTCAGATAAAGCATGCCAACGGGTGAGGTCAGATAAAGCATGCCAACTAGAGACCAGCGGGGGGCGGATTTAGCCGCGGCTGCCGCAGGTGAACCGCAGTTTAGGGTGGATTAGGGTCAATTCAATATATTATAAATTAATATCGGATAAACCGCGGGTGAAATAATGCTGGAAATAAATGAATGAGTTGCGATCATAGAGTATATAAAGGATAGAGACCGAACTGGAGCACTAGCCCCGCCCCCAAGCTATTCATTTCGATGGAGTTGCTCAGTGGCGTTTTGAAGCACCCGGAAGACTGCCGGAAGTACCTCCTCCGGACCTCAAATTTGAGGTCCGGGGTGACGTAGGGAGTGATGGTCCTACGTGTTAAAGCCCAGCTGCACGGGGTTTCCTCGTCATGAATCCATGGGTCCGCCTGCACTCCTTCCTCGTACCACTAGGGCCCAGAGCTTCAACGTTGAATAGCCTCACTGGCCCCTTGGTTGCGATGTGCGAACGTGACTGACTGAACGGACGGCAGCCTTGTTGCCATGGAAATGGGAATATACAACCGTAACTTTGGTGAACTGTCGGCAGTGGTGAGTGACACAACTTATAAATAGCCGATCTACAAGCTCACAACACGTCGCAGCGAGCCAGCGACGCGTTGTGAGCTTGTAGATTGGCTATCCCTGCAGCGGATTTCGGGTGGTTGCGGATATATAAATTGGATTAATTAATGAATGCGGTCGGATAACGGGCGGATTATAAATATGCACACTCGGATTCGGGTGACAAAAAAGCTCATCCGCTGATCTCTAATGCCAACGGGTGAGGTCAGATAAAGCATGCCAACGGGTGAGGTCAGATAAAGCATGCCAACGGGTGAGGTCAGATAAAGCATGCCAACGGGTGAGGTCAGATAAAGCATGCCAACGGGTGAGGTCAGATAAAGCATGCCAACGGGTGAGGTCAGATAAAGCATGCCAACGGATGACCCCTGGATTAAGGTTTTGCTCACTTTTAACGAGGCATGTTAACGATTCACTCAACTCACGATACGATTACAATCACGACGCTAAAGGTTCAAGATTTTTTTAAACACAAAATACCTTTCCAGAAAAAACATATATATTTTGTTCCATTATTTCTCTTACACGAATCCAGTATATTCTTTCTCTTTTCAATACAGTAGCAAATGACAGATTGTTTTTAATCAATTCTCTTGCAAAGATCCTGTAGTTTCTTCTCTTTTTTTAACGCGCCCTCTGATGTTTGCGTCACGATTCGAAATTGTGATCTAATTGAGACTTAAATTGTCACCAGTGTGAATCGATTTTAATCTATTTACGATATATACATGCCTACTTTCAACCCATTCTGGACGGGAACCCCTTTTGGTGTTTTAAACATTATGTTATAATTTAGCTATTGAAAAATAGCAGATCTACAAGCTCATAGCGCGCCGAGTGGCGCGCTACGAGCTTGTAGGTCTGCTATTTTTGAAAAATCGTGAAAATATTTATTTCAGAAAACCGGAGGATTTAGAAGATTTTTTTTAAATTTCGAGGTCAGTCCTAAATGGGTTAACTGGATCACATCACTGATATGTGTGTGTGTGTGTGTGTGTGTGTGTGTGTGTGTGTGTGTGTGTGTGTGTGTGTGTGTGTAGGCTACTACTGAACATGTGTGTCTGTCTGCATACGGTGCTGTTACATGTTACTCACGGTGAACGACAGTGCCATTGGTAGTAGGAGGGTCAGGCCATGCTAGTGGAACAGAGGTGAAGTGATCGGCTGGACCAGACACCACGACACATGCACATTGACGATGAGGCGTGCAGCACACACACACATGCACGTGTACACGCACACACACGCACGCACGCGAACAAAGACAAATAAGGCTGAAGCAAAAACAATATCTTCACATTATCTTACAATAATGCTTTGTGGCACAAAGCATTATTGTAACCAGCCACAAATGCCACAAATAAATGAGCTTTTTGGATTTGCAGTTCACACTTGGACCACTAAAGGGCAGTAGAGGTGTTTCACAAAGTCAACAAAAGGCACAGTGGTTTCCTATAGCTGGAGTTGTTTTTAGATAAGTGTTTTTCAAACTGTCACACCTGTAATTTATTTATTTACAGGCTTTAAATAACCTTTTCATCCAAGGCACCCATGAATTACATTGTTGTACTTCACAGACCCTTACATTTATGTCATAAACATGTGTACATCTTTCCCCCTAAGACAGTATGTGTCACAAGGAAAAGGTGAGAGAATAGTAGATTCCATTGATTTGAAAGAGATTGAAAATAACTATACTTGACATTTAACCCATTTAGGCCTGACATCGAACGTTCGCTCTGAAAGAATATATATTCAAAGATTTTTCAAAAATAGCAGACCTTGTAGATCTGCTATTTTTCAATAGCTAAAGTATAACACAATGCTTACCAAAAGGGGTTCAAGTCCAGAATGGGTTAAACAAGCTTTGTGGTCTTGTAGATTGGCTGTTTTTGGCAAGAGGGTTGGGTGGTCTGTCTTACTGGTGTTAGTTTAGTTACTGAAGAGATGAAAGCTCATGGTAGCGCAGAACACTTAAAGGACCACTTCACCACTTTTCAACATCTCTTCATATAACTGGTCCTCACTAATGTTCATGATAAAACACCACCATTTTTTCCTACTCAGTCTGTGTCTCATAGGAGGGCTTTGGGCAGTTCGGATACCTGTCCACCAGTGACAATATCATTAGGCAGATTTTTTTTTAAAACAAGATTTGTTTTAAAATATATTTAGATTTGTATCATCGTGAGAACGATGGCTTCAACTTTTGCATTGCAACTTTTCTGGAAAAGAAAGCCTGCCGTTTCTATTAGCTTGGATTCAAAATCGATGATGTCACTGGTGGACGGGTTTCTGAACTGCCCACAGCCCTCCTATGAGACACAGACTGAGTAGGAAAAAATGGTGGTATTTTATCATGAACATTAGTTAGGACCAATTATAGGAAGAGAAGTTGAAAAGTGGTGAAGTGGTCCTTTAACTAGGTTAAAGTCTGTCGATGGATAAGAGCTTAAAGGGATAGTTCACAATTTTTTAACTTAAGTTGTATTACTTGCCATTAATGTAGTGGTTGCAACTGTATTAATTGATTAATTAATCAGTCTTCATCCACCCTGATGAAGACCGGTATAGGTCAAAACATGTCGGTTTAATAACATTTTCCTCCTTTTAACTATTAAGTGTGCCCGGATCTCCGCTTTTTTCTATAGATGTATTAATGATTGCTCGAGTCACGTGGTGGGAGTTCTGCTCTGGTTTTGGTGAATAGTCTTTTTGTGGGGGTCACTGGGGCCACGCATTAAAAGCCAGACAGTGGCCTTGTGGTTAGAGTGTCCGCCCTGAAACTGGGAGGTCAGGGTTCGATCCCCGGCCGGGTCATACCAAAGACTGTAAAAATGGGACCCAATGCCTCCCTGCTTGGCACTCAGCATCAAAGGGTTGGATTGGGGGTCAAATCTACTAATCAAATGATTCCCGAGCGCGGCGCACGCTGCAGCTCACCGCTCCTTGGCTGCGGCTCACCGCTCCCAAGAGATGGGTCAAATGCGGAGAACAAATTTCACTGCGGTAACGTGTGTGACAAATCGTATGACTTTGACTTTTGACTTTGTAAATTCACAAAACTAACGTAATTTGTATTGTTGACCTATTTCTAAAATATTAACTTCGTTCAACTTTGACCCCTCTATCACATGGAACTATTTTTTGGGCGTAGTGATATGGACACAAAAAGCATTGTTCTGTGTGATAGAGGGGTAAAAAATGAACGAAAGTTGCACTATATGGGTAGAAATAGGTGAACATTCGGAACTATCCCTTTAAGAGGCGAGCCTGACAGCTACATGTTAAAAATGTATACCTACTTTTGCCATTGACTGTGTTGTTAATCTGGATATCTGTGAAGGAATGAAAGGAAACCAAAATAAATATAGAACTCAAACAGAACACTGAGATGGAAATGATAGAGAAAGCATAAAAACAATGAAACAATAATGCAATAATCGGTCTTCTGTCTTCTGCCATCTTGCCAGCAAGGTGCTAACTAGGTACAACTTCCCATAGACAGCCCATACATCCAAACAGATTGTATTAACCCATTTAGGCCTGACGTCGAAATTTTCTGAAAAACCTTATGTTTCTATATCAGTGGTTCTCAATGGTTCATGTCAAGGACCCCAAAAATTATATGTAATATGCCGCCGACCCCCATTTGAAAATATGTTGTTCCAGGGACCCTCCAGAAGCAAAGATTTGAGTTAAAAACTGAAACTCTGAAAGAATATATTCAAAGATTTGAGGCACATTTTCACGATTTTTCAAAAATAGCAGACCTACAAGTTCATAGTGCGGCACTCGGTGCCGCGCTATGAACTGAAATCCTTAGTGAACAAATGGACCCTTATTCCATTTAGGACTGAGTCCCATTCCAAAAAAAAGAAAAGTCTACTAAATTTTCTACGTCAGTGGTGCTCAAACTATTTCATGTCGCGGACCCCCCCCATCTAAAAATATGTTGTTCCAGGCACCCCCCCCCCACCCCCCAGAAGCAAAGATTTGAGTTAAAAACGTTCGCTCTGACAGAATATAGTATATTCAAAGATTGGCGACACATTTTCACGATTTTTCAAAAAATCTACAAGCTCGAGCTTGTAGATCTGCTATTTTTCAACAGCTAAAGTATAGAGCACCGAAGTCTTACGTCACTTTCAGTAGAGGGCACCAACACACAGGTTCATGTATTTTTTTATTTGCATTGAAATCTCCATAGGGCGATTTTAGGTCGCTTCATATAAGAACTGTGTTTGAAAAATAAACCGACAGCCGAGTGGCTGTGCGTCGTTAATGATGTCCATTCATATTTGATACAGCCAGTTTCTGGAGAAAATGGAATTAATGTGGCCGCAAAAGCCTTGAAACTACATATGAAGGCCCAGCTGTCAACACATTGCGTTCCTGAGATTCCTCGTTGATGTAAGCTCAGCTGGTGGTGACTCGACTCGTACTAACCACGAAACATTAAATATCAATAAAATAAAAATAATATACGTAATTTGACATTCAGTTTCGACGGACAGATGCAGCCACCCACATACCCGGAAATGTAGTCTCTGGGTTGTTTGACTCGTTTCTAACGCTTATTTTGTTACTCTTTGGGTATATTTGTACATTTCCACCAGTCGATGCTTCATATCCATATGAGTGAAAAGGCTGGGGTGATCGGTTTATTTTTCAAACACAGTTCTTTCATAGGCGGCGGGTGGATTTTACCTTTGGGTAGGCTAGAATTGCAATGGGGGGGGGGGCAACTCTCGCGGCCGAGCGGAGCGAGGCCGCGCAAATTTATTTATTTATTTCCCCCAGATGGTCTAAAAATTAGTTACTTTGACCAATTTATTACCAATCTCGTACACCATTGCTCACGAAAGCAACACCCTTGACCCAATTATAGACACTGCATCTAGCTTTTAATTAAAGTTCCCCGGGCATTGTTTTGGGATATTTTGGCCGATATGGGTATTCTTAAATTTCGAGTCAGTGTGGAGATTACCCGGCGGTGTTGCTGCCCCTCCCGGCGCATGGCTCTTCACAGACGGCACAGAGACAGCAGCCACTCCGCTGAACGTGTCAGTGTTGCTGCAGTGGTGTGAACTGTGAACCGTGCGGTCACTGGTGGTGCTGCTGAGTGCTGACAGCCGAGCCGACTCGGACTCACAGCTTCTTCTTAGTTCTGAATTACTTTATCTTTGCCTTGAAAAAGACCGTAGGGCGTAGGCTATATCCATTTTGCGTTTTGCTGTTTTCCAAAACAAACCAGCGCGCGCTACTAGTCTGTTTGCTACAAAGCGACTGGAAGGAAGAGAAAAGAAAGGCTACCAAGAAAGAATAGAAAGGCTACCAAGTAGCCAATCATATGACCCGATCAGCGATCACCAGGGGGCAGCGACAACACACGCACACACAATAGCCTTCTATATAATGCTGCGCACATATATTATATATATTAAAAAAATACCCAGCAACATTTTTGGGAAGGCTAAGCCTTCCCTAGCCTTACACACCCGCCGCCTATGGAGGCGATCTAAAATCCCCCTATGGAGATTACAATGCAAATAAAAAGTACATGAACCCGTGGACTGACGCCCTCTACTGACAGTAGAGGGCAGTGACGTCAGGACTTCGGTGCTCTATAACAATGCTTATAACACCAAAAGGGGTTCCCGTCCACAATGGGTTATACAACTGTACACTCAGTGATGTGAGTGCGAGTGATTTCACATAGAGTGTAGCTCTGCTGTATACCTGTTGATTTGAGTGAAGACGTGTAGGACAGTCCGTTGTGTTGACTGTTGATGTTTTCAAGGCTGGACATGATGGACTTTGGTTGAAACTCTCTCTTGGGTCTGCTGCTGGCTGTGGATATCCTGGGAGATCACGGGATTAGCACCATTATTTGGTTAAACGCTTAATTTAACAGGGTTCTAGTCTAGGAAACAAAAAATACAAAAATCTTAGGATATATACCCAGTAAAATGGGTTCCAATTCCGAACCCACTGTTTGGAAAACAAAGTGCCATAAATAAAATATCTATGGATGTTTGGTCAGGTGTCAGAGCCTTCTATTAGAGAGTTGTGTCAATTTGAGTTCTCAAAAATGTCTTCAAAATCCTGATCCTGAAAAACCTTGTGTTTCTGTATCAGTGGTGCCCAATATTTCATGTCAAGGACCCCAAAAAGTATATGTAATATGCCTCCGCCCCCCCATCTGAAAATATGTTGTACCAGGGACCTCCCCAGAAGCAAAGATTTGAGTTAAAATGTTCACTCTGTAATAATATATATTCAAAGATTTGAGGCACATTGTCACGATAAAAAAATAGCAGATCTACAAGCTCATAGCGCGCCACTCGGTGGCGCGCTATGAGCTTGTAGATCTGCTATTTTTCAATAGCTAAATTATAACATAATGTTTAAAACACCAAATAGGGTTCCCGCCCAAAATGGGTTAAGTCCCGGCCATAACTGGGCCCTGTCTCCCCCTCTCTACGTCGTCCTCAGACGAGCCCTCCATCACCGTCTCCAGTCATCTCGGTTCTCCATACATCTGGCCAGCTCATTTGTGCTTTCTGCACCAGCATCTTACTTTAGTAAGTCGTCCACGTATATGTAGGTGTGGGACGTCCTCTCGATCGATGCCCGTGTGTTGTACAAGCTTTTTGGCCGGGGAGTTCTTGGTGTCTGTGGCTGTGGCCAGCTTAGTCTCATCCTCCTTACTGCCATCTTCTCTGATACACTTGGTAATGCCCCGTACAGACGCTTGTTGGTGATGTGAAAACGGCCACTGTCGCCAATTTTCTAGCCAAACTAGATACCCGAGTATAGTTCACTTTAAGCTGCATCCAACACATCCACTTCCATTTCCGTCAACCTTACCGTCAGGCCGCTAGGAATAGGATCAGTCGAATTTTTGTATTCTTTCACAGAACCCGAGGCTCGGCCGCGACTAATCAGCATATGTTCTGAAAACGTCAGGTTGGGTAGGTTTCGGGCACAATTTAAGAACTCTAGTGTCAATGATGGGGCAGAAAACAGTGCCAGTCACAGTCAAAATACGCTCATAGACTCCATGCAATGCAACCCTGTAAACCTCCGGTTCAGGGCTTCGTCACTATTCGCCAATGGAAGTCTATGTACTAGATTCTAGAAGACCTGGCCCCCGTGAAGTTAACAGAGTTGATGCAAAGTTCTCTCTAATAGGCTCTGGTGTGTGTATACTATAGTGTCCCAAACCTCTTGTGTAGTTTGGTGCTGAGGTGTGTGTGCGCGTGCGTGTGTGTGTGTATGCGTGTGTGCGTGTGTGTGTGTAAACTACCTCTTGTGTAGTTTGGTGCTGAGGTGTGTGTGTGTGTGCGTGTGCGTGTGTGTGTGTGTGTGTGTGTGTGTGTGTGTGTGCGCGTGTATGTGTGTGTGTGTGTGTGTGTGTGAACTACCTCTTGTGTAGTTTGGTGCTGAGGTCATCCAGGATCTCGGAGGATTGTCGGTGATACTCCAACGCTGCATCGATCAACGCTGACAGCTGACTCACTTGCTCCACCTGCAGTATCATCCACACACGTCAAGAGGAAATGTACGCATTGTACATTTACCCACTCAGTGCCAGCCCTGAGCAATTTGGTGCCCTATGGCAGGATTTGGTCACTTGAGGGCCCGGGGTTATTTAATACATTAAATCAGAGCGCCCATCGATTTATAGCAGCGGAGCACATTTAGCGACGGACCGGATGTTATCCCGGATGTGGCTGAAGTAGCTAGATGTAGCCAAAACACTCTAGAGGCGATCGACAACAACGGGAGGTATGATTAATTCTACCGCAACTAGGGACAGGACCGCGGTGGGCCGTCTAACACATAATCTTTTGTTAGAATTGGACGGAAGGATTTAGATCAAGAGTTATTAACGTTTTAAGATTTTCGATCTCGTCGCCTAAAATGGAGGGGGAACATTTTTGATGACGTCCCACTGTTGCGCAACATCGAATGTTGCGCAACAGACGCTCCCAGCCTGTGGAGCGATGCAATCGGTTTTGATATCAATAATCTCCGTCCCACTAATCAACCTCCGTTTAGGGCATCGCACATAATTAATTAATTAATTAATAGGACGGAGACCTCCGTCTGGGGCCCTTAAACTGTTAACAACAGTAACCATATAGTTGAAAACATGTCAACTCACATCATTCTCCAGGAAGTTGAACATGCTCCTCTCTGCCAGGTCTTTGCTCTCCTCAAACTTCTCCACGGCCTGACGGATCTCCTCCTCTGGGACTTTCCCCTGCCGCCTCTTCTTATAGTCGAAGTCTAACCGACGGCCCTCCAGCTTCTTCAGGTGGTGCTGCAGAGAGAGGGAAGAAAACAAACCAAATGTGTTCATTCATTGACAGTTGATAGACATTAATTCATATATTGATTATTGATAGGCTGTACTGTAGGTCAGGGGTTCTCAACCCGTGGGTCGCGACCCCTCGGGGGGTCGCCAAATTATTTTAGGGGGTCCCCAAATTATTATCTCATAGCGCGGTGGCGCGCTATGAGCTTGTAGATCTGCTATTTTTCAATAGCTAAATTATAACATAATGCTTAAAACACCAAAAGGGGTTCCCGCCCAAAATGGTTTAAGGTTATTGTAGCAGTCAATTTATATTGGGGGTCGGGAGGGGGCGGGCGGGGGTCCCGAGACATTGCCAAAGCATTTCCGGGGTCCCCGGCCAAAAACGTTGAGAACCCCTGCTGTAGTTAAGTAGTAAGTAGCCTTGCCGAGCCATGAGGCCTATAGGGCAGGAGCCTATCTCCTGTTTCTGTAGCGTGAGGCAGCTTTTGATGTACAAGTACACCCCCTGGACATGACGCTAGTATGTCGCAGGGACTTACCCCCCAATCCAACCCTTGATGCTGAGTGCCAAGCACTGGGTCCCATTTTTAGAGTCTTTGGTATGACCCGGCCGGGGATCGAACCCCCGACCTCCCAGTCTCAGGGCGAACACTCAAACCACAAGGCCACTGAGCTGGTTACTGGGACTGTACTTAGCTGCGGTGGCTCAGGGGTAGAGTGTCTGGATGGTAACCGTAAAGGTTGCCAGTTCGAACCCGGGCTCCCCCAGAGTTACTGTCGAAGTGTCCTTGAGCAAGACACTGAACCCCTAATTGCTCCCGATGTGCTAGTTGGTGCCTTGCATGGTTTCCGCTGCCATCGGTGTATGTAATGGCTATATAAATGCACCATTTACCATTTAGCTGGTACTGTAGTGTAGTGTGTACTAGGCATGCCACGGTATGAGATTTTACAGTACGGTACGGTGCCGGTATTGAAAACCTATACCTTGGTATTCCACGGTATTTATATATAAAAATAAATTAAAAAAAAGATTGCCCCCCCCCACCTATGTCTAGTGACTACCCCCACCTCCTTATAAGCCCTTCTTTGTTTCCCAACCTGTAGGCCTACATATCTTATTTTTTTATTTTTACCTTTTATGATAATTTGAATTTTGTTATTCGTCATGTGACTTGTCGTGATTATGAATTGATTACCCAGGACCGAATGGAAACAAGACTGCAAGGACTTTTTTGTTTGACTGTACCCTATACTGATTACATTTCTGCCAATAAAGTATTCAATCAATGAATCAATAGCTATTCCCCACTGTATTTCACTGTACTATGGCTCCCCCTAATGGCCGTTTTACCCTGCACGCTGGAGCAGAGGTAGTCTGTGCCTCTGTGTTGTTGACACTTGACAGTTGACAGTTCACACTTTTAGTTTAGTACATGTGGAAATATGGAATATACAATTGGATCTGGGTGTCTTTCAGCAACACTAACTCAAAGGTAGGAAGCAACTTTTCAATCTACTGCAGCTGTGTGGTGAAAATAAATGTTTTGCCTTAGTCTGGGAGTGGAGTTGCACTGCATGCGCGCAGCATGCGCCGCCCACCAACGCTGTATTAAAATACCGTAAGATCGGAAATCTCACGGTATCAACACCGTGGCTGTTCCTGTCGCGGTATTACCGAAATTCGGTAAACCGCGGCATGCCTAGTGTGTACATATAAACATATATTAATTTACAAATGTTGCAATTTTAGAACTGTGGGTCTTAAACGCATATATAATCAAATTAGTAACAATGAAATAAAAAGAGGCAACAATGGAATAGAAATCGCTAGCAAAACAATATTCCTAGTTTAGTCCGTGAAATACAAGCGATAAGCGACCTGTTAACACATTAAAAACACATAGATAAAAAAATATAATCAAAAATCACACCCGTGTGATGTGACGGCCGCTCTTATCATCATACATGGGAATTTAATATTTGTGTTAGGACAAAATAGCCGATTTCCTCCTTTACATATGACGTAAATTCTCCATTCCATTCATTCATCTCCATAAATTCTACACCAATAGCTGAATATAGGAGGGGCTAGCGGCGCCCCTCAAAAAAGACATTATCATCTTCTATGACGTCAGGTTGTTGTACCGTGATCTCCTTGAGGTCCTTGTCCTGCAGCGTCTGCAGAGGGTCAATGAAGTTCTGTTTGACGCCGATGTCCAGCGCGTCCTTCACGTCGCCCATGTGCCTCATGGCCTCGCCCATGTCCACCAGGGCGCCACCTAGTGGGAAAGAGAAGAGAGAGCGCCGAGCACACAGCTCAGTCAGCGCTCACCATTTTCCCTGAGCTATATAATGTGAACGGTGGTTCTCAAGCTTTTCTCGGCTGCGGTCCCCTCCAAACTTTGAATTAATGTTCATGTTCATGTTGATGTTATGTCATCTGTCCACTAGGTGTCATAGTCGAGCTACAAGTTTACAACTGCAGAGCTTAGTGAGCCAATCTGCATCAAGATGTCACTATAGCTAGTGTTAAACAGATATTATGTGTTTATTTTATCACGTTGTGTGTTGGGCCTGGCTTGAACCACTGACTTAAACCATATACAGAATACAGATACAGTATATTTAAACAGTACTAGGTCCCCTCCCTCCTTTTTTTACTCTACTAGAGTCTACACCAAATTCCTTTGGGCAAAAATATATAATCTACCAGCTCGTAGATCTGCTATTTTCACCTAACGTTTGCCCTGGAAGAATAGGGATGCCATGTGGTTATTATTCAACTTTGACAGTAACAATTCCTAAAGCATCATAAACACAATTAACAACCCCTAAACATCATCACACTGCACTGTATGTGAGAGGGTGGTGTTGTGGTACTGTGTGTGAAGAGGGTGGTGTTGTGGGTGTGGTACTGTGTGTGAATAGGGTGGTGTTGTGGGTGTGGTACTGTGTGTGAATAGGGTGGTGTTACAATTTACAATTTACAATTTAGGCATTTAGCAGACGCTCTTAATCCAGAGCGACTTACAATAAGCAAGAACAAAAAGCATGGGAATACATCACATATGTAAAAAGCATTTATCGCGAAACATGCGTAAGCTAAGAACGTGACTAGAACATATCTATATAATGACACTATACATATAAACTAGAACTAGAACATATCTATATAATGACACTATACATATAAACTACACATTGTGTTGTGGTACTGTGTGTGAGAGGGTGGTGTTGTGGGTGTGGTACTGTGTGTGAAGAGGGTGGTGTTGTGGGTGTGGTACTGTGTGTGAGAGGGTGGTGTTGTGGGTGTGGTACTGTGTGTGAATAGGGTGGTGTTGTGGGTGTGGTACTGTGTGTGAATAGGGTGGTGTTGTGGTACTGTGTGTGAGAGGGTGGTGTTGTGGGTGTGGTACTGTGTGTGAAGAGGGTGGTGTTGTGGGTGTGGTACTGTGTGTGAGAGGGTGGTGTTGTGGGTGTGGTACTGTGTGTGAGAGGGTGGTGTTGTGGGTGTGGTACTGTGTGTGAAGAGGGTGGTGTTGTGGGTGTGGTACTGTGTGTGAATAGGGTGGTGTTGTGGTACTGTGTGTGAGAGGGTGGTGTTGTGGGTGTGGTACTGTGTGTGAAGAGGGTGGTGTTGTGGTACTGTGTGTGAAGAGGGTGGTGTTGTGGGTGTGGTACTGTGTGTGAAGAGGGTGGTGTTGTGGGTGTGGTACTGTGTGTGAGAGGGTGGTGTTGTGGTACTGTGTGTGAAGAGGGTGGTGTTGTGGGTGTGGTACTGTATGTGAATAGGGTGGTGTTGTGGGTGTGATACTGTATGTGAAGAGGGTGGTGTTGTGGTACTGTGTGTGAGAGGGTGGTGTTGTGGGTGTGGTACTGTGTGTGAAGAGGGTGGTGTTGTGGGTGTGGTACTGTGTGTGAAGAGGGTGGTGTTGTGGGTGTGGTACTGTGTGTGAAGAGGGTGGTGTTGTGGTACTGTGTGTGAAGAGGGTGGTGTTGTGGGTGTGGTACTGTGTGTGAAGAGGGTGGTGTTGTGGGTGTGGTACTGTGTGTGAATAGGGTGGTGTTGTGGGTGTGGTACTGTGTGTGAAGAGGGTGGTGTTGTGGGTGTGGTACTGTGTGTGAAGAGGGTGGTGTTGTGGGTGTGGTACTGTGTGTGAGAGGGTGGTGTTGTGGGTGTGATACTGTATGTGAAGAGGGTGGTGTTGTGGGTGTGGTACTGTGTGTGAAGAGGGTGGTGTTGTGGGTGTGGTACTGTGTGTGAAGAGGGTGGTGTTGTGGGTGTGGTACTGTGTGTGAGAGGGTGGTGTTGTGGGTGTGGTACTGTGTGTGAAGAGGGTGGTGTTGTGGGTGTGGTACTGTGTGTGAAGAGGGTGGTGTTGTGGTACTGTGTGTGAGAGGGTGGTGTTGTGGGTGTGGTACTGTGTGTGAGAGGGTGGTGTTGTGGGTGTGGTACTGTGTGTGAAGAGGGTGGTGTTGTGGTACTGTGTGTGAGAGGGTGGTGTTGTGGTTGTGGTACTGTGTGTGAAGAGGGTGGTGTTGTGGTACTGTGTGTGAAGAGGGTGGTGTTGTGGTACTGTGTGTGAAGAGGGTGGTGTTGTGGTTGTGGTACTGTGTGTGAAGAGGGTGGTGTTGTGGTACTGTGTGTGAAGAGGGTGGTGTTGTGGTACTGTGTGTGAAGAGGGTGGTGTTGTGGGTGTGGTACTGTGTGTGAAGAGGGTGGTGTTGTGGTACTGTGTGTGAGAGGGTGGTGTTGTGGTACTGTGTGTGAGAGGGTGGTGTTGTGGTTGTGGTACTGTGTGTGAAGAGGGTGGTGTTGTGGGTGTGGTACTGTATGTGAGAGGGTGGTGTTGTGGTACTGCGTGTGAAGAGGGTGGTGTTGTGGGTGTGGTACAGTGTGTGAAGAGGGTGGTGTTGTGGGAGGTTACCGAAGGCCGAGTCCTCTCCCAGCTCGTGGCCGTGGCGCAGCATGCAGTCCCCCAGGAGGCCTTCTGGCTGGGGGTAGCCCGTGGTCTTCACCTGCCCTCGCATCTTAGACACCGTGTTCAGCATGCCCAGCCTGGCTCTGGAGGCTGCGGATCCAAAACACAACAATAACGAGTAAGACGTCTGAGGGCGTGAGGTCGTGCACGCATCCGCCTGGGTGACAGCAGACTGCTGGGCGAGCGCTGGCATTTTGGCATGGGGGGGGGGGGGGGTCAGATCAACATATGGAATGAATGCTCTACCGGCCATATATCGAACGTGTCTTGAGTGTACAGGGTTTGATGAGGTCATATCAACATATGGAATGTCAGAACAGGTCAGCTCCATATATGGAGAGTCAGAACAGGTCAGCTCCATATATGGAGATCTAAGGGTGGCAGCGGGGGCAGTGTCTTGAGTGTACAGGGTTTGATGAGGGCCCAGTTAGGGCCAACATAATGGAATGTAGGAACAGGTCAGCTCCATATATGGAGATCTAAGGGTTTGAGGTGAGATGTAGAGTTGCTGGCCAATATTGATGACGTCAGGGGTCTCCATATGTGGGCTTAATATTGATGACATCACGTGATGTCACGAGGCATGACCATATATGGGGCGTGACCAACTTGACGGGAAATGTGACCAACTGACGGGAAATGTGACCAGCTGAGGGGAAATGTGACCAACTGACGGTGACGGGAAATGCACGATTTCATAATAATAGGGTAACATCTTAGACACCGTGTTTAGTATGCCCAGATGCATTTGTAAATCTTTTGAAATAATAATTAAAAACTAAATGTAGGAAACAAAAAAAGAATTTACTTGTGACCTCTAAAACAGAAACCTTTGAAACAATGGCTTACACTACAGTATTTACCTGTATACGTAGATATTGCACACACACACACACACACACACACACACACACACACACACACACACACACACACACACACACACACACACACACACACACACACACACACACACACACACACACACACACACACACACACACACACACACACACACACACACACACACACAATTTACAATTTACAATTTAGGCATTTAGCAGACGCTCTTAATCCAGAGCGATTTACATTAAGCAAGAACAAAAAGCATGGGAATACATCACATATATAAACAGCATTTATCAAGAAACATGCGTAAGCTAAGAACGTAACTAGAACATATCTATATATAATGACACTATACATATAAGCTAAACATATATATTATACTATGCTGTACTGTTATTGTGCTGTCTACATGACATGCTATAAGTCTATTTCAAATGCTATCTAAGTCTAAAAAAGTGCTGTCTAAGGGGGTAGGGTAAGTGCTATGGGCCATGGTGGAGTCTGAAAAGGTGGGTTTTCAAACTACGGCGGAAGATCAGGAGTGATGCTGCAGTTCTGATTGCAACGGGAAGTGCGTTCCACAGTTTTGGGGCCAGAAGGGAGAAGAGTTTGGGACGTGTGGAGCGTTGTCCCGGCGTTTTTAGTGAGGGTACTTCCAGCTTCCCTGCGTTGGCTGATCTGAGTGCTCGGGAGGGTTTGTAGGGTTCAATCATGCTTGCAAGATATGGGGGAGCCATACGCAAGATATGGGGGAGACACACACACACACACACACACACACACACACACACACACACACACACACACACACACACACACACACACACACACACACACACACACACACACACACACACACACACACACACACACACAGAAAAAGCTGCCAATTTCAACAAGAAAACTTGAAGAATAGCTTGTTGACAAACATGCCAAACTGTATTGCACAATCGTAGAAGAGAATACTAGCACTAGAAACAGTCAATTTGACAGTATGTTAATTTATTTTGCAAGGTTGTGAAATAGGAAGGAAAAAAATCACACCTGTGTGAAGTGAGGGGCGCTCTAATCATTGTACATCATCATCAATAATGGTGGACCCTTATTGGCCAAGGGTTCCCACCAGCATACATATGCCGATTTGCTCAGACACATATGACGTAAATTCTCCCTTAATTGTCAATGGCATTTTTAATGTTTGTTCATATAACACAACCAGTAAAGCTGTATATAGGAGGGGCTGGCGCCCCTCAAAAAGAAAAATCTCACAGGATCTATGATGATGTGCAGGAGTGCCTTACCTGGGTTAGGCTGGAGGTATTCTGTTGTTTTGGACAGGAGTTCAAACACCGACTTGTTGGTCACCTCAATTTTCTGGCAGAAAACAGCGCAAGACAAGTCAGGAAACACAGTGGCACTGCCGTGTTGATTTTGACAGGACATTTTGATTTAGTTTCGGTCATAGTCTATTGAATAAAACACCATTTAGTTTTAGTCATATTTTAACACATTCTGGGCGGGAACCCCTTTTGGTGTTAGCTATTGAAAAATAGCAGATCTACAAGCTCGAGCTCGTAGGTCTGCTATTTTTGAAAAATCGAAGAACGACTGACATAGAAACATAGCTTTTTCAGAAAACTGTCAGGATGTAGAAGACATTTTTAGAATCTGATCTCAGGTCAAAATGGGTTAAAATGTCTGATTTATATACTCGGCTGTGTGCCGAAAACAGCATATCTACAAGCTTGTGACACGTTGATTGTAGATGGGACATTTTGAGAGAGAGACACCTGCACACAACCAAACATAAGATGACTTGTCCTTTAGTTTTAGTTCTCTTCTGCACTAGTCCCTCCCCTCCCTGCACATTTTAGTCTAGTTTTTATTTGTCGACGAAATTGTCAGTATATTTAGTCATCATGAAGTTAGTTTTTATTCAGTTTTTATTTCGTTTTTGTCAGTGGAAAAAAAGCTAGTCGACAGACATTGTTTTGTCATACATTCAACGACAAACTTCACACTGTGGGCTGTGGCCCTGCCATTGTCAGTGTTTAAATACCACATGATGTTTTCACACTCTCATCATTCTTCACGCTGAACAAGGAATATGAACATCCAGACTCTCTTGGGAATGTGTTTGTCTCTGGCTGGAACTAAATATATAAGACCTTATGTTTGTCCCTGGTTGGAACTAAATGTGCAAGAGCTTTGCCACATATCTAAAACGAACACGCCTGTGCGAACTGAGAGGTGTCAGTGTGTGTGTGTGTGTGTGTGTGTGTGTGTGTGTGTGTGTGTGTGTGTGTGTGTGTGTGTGTGTGTGCGCGCACACTGCAGTGTGAATGGCCCAGCATCTGCAGGGGTCAATAGGTCGTAAGTGGTCAATAGGTCCTAGTTCTAAACGGACAGACAGACAGACAGACAGACAGACAGACACAGGGACACACACAGCCATTCAAAGACATCTCACCCTCTCCATCTCCAAGAAGTCTTCATCCTGTTTGGTCCCTTCAGTCCCACTGATCTTCTCACTGAACATCTGGACATCAGAGGGAGGGGGAGGGGGTGGGGGAGAGGGGGTCTTAGAGCACCGCTTCACAACATTTCCGTTATTTAGGGCCCACTTGAAAATCTTCAAATCGTTCGTGGCCCACTTAAAGTAGCTATAAGCAATCATATGTCACATTTGTAATGGTATTCAGACAGCCAGCAATGAGTAAAAAAACGCTCCCCATAAAAATCTCATCGCCCAAGACACGTGTTCATGGAACCCTTAAAGGCAGTCTGCAAAACAACCGTTTAATAGTCCAAAAGGCAAAATACTGAAACCAGATGTAATCATTAAGGAAAGTTTATGCATGCACCACATACTATGTAAACTCTTCATATCCATTTCCCAGCCATTCAGTTGCAAAAAAAATAATTAAACTTTTTTTTTTGGAAAATAATTTGGGGACCCCCCAAAATAATTTGGCGACCCCCCAATGGGTTGCGACCCACGGGTTGAGAACCCCTGGACTAGACCACTAGCCTCATTGGACGGACGGACGGACGGACGGACGGACGGACGGGGCTATAGCTTACATATAGAAATGATATCTCATTAAACTCATACCGGTCTGCATGCTTCATCTAACAGATTTCATTAGAACAGTGGTTTTTCAACCCTTTTCAATTATCAAGGCCCATTATTTATTCAACATCTGAGCCACGGAACCACCATTAGATGAGATTCAGCCTCTCAGTCCCAAAACGTAGAAATATGTTGTTGCCGTTGAATAAGAGTTTGCCCACAATTCCATGCTGTGTTGATGTCGGTACGATAGGAGAGACAACAGACAAATCAAAAATAACAATTCTTCTACATTCTGTAGACTACACTTCTTGTAAATGAACTGATGCAGGTGTTTAACAATAATGTAACTCTTGAGATCTATAAGGGTCCATTTGGTTACCAACTCTCCATCATTTAGCATGGGGACCACCTGGAACCCCCTCAAGGACCACTGGTGGTCCGCGGACCACTGGCTGAAAACCCCTGCATTAGAAAATAAGAAGTGGCCAATCGGCAAGTATTGTGGTATGATTATGTAATCAACACTGGCTTGTGTGTACAGTACAGTAGTAATACAGTCTAACAGGAAACACATTGAACCATGCAATCCTAATACGATTACAGTGGCAAAAGTCATGCAAAAGCTGAGGAACTATAAAAGACCGCGGGACGGAGGAAATACCTTTCCTCAACACAATGACAAGGAAATGTCAAGGAAGCAACGTGGCCTTGCCACCCCTTCCCCTCTAGATATAATATATCTGTAAAACATGTAGTATGGGAGTCTAGGCAAGGATATACATATCTACAAACTCTTACCAACTCATCCTGTAACACTGTACAGATCAGTATTAATTTGGCAACTGATGACTTATTATGCTCAATCCACCAGGAGATAACAAATCAGGCTACAATTTTCTAACAGCTTTTAGGGAAATTCTTTGCTGAGAATAAACAAACAAACACATTCCCTTTAATACCAAAGTTAATTTTTGGCAGTTCTGGCGGTGTGCACGCACACGCGCACACACGCACGCACGTGTCAGGAATTAGAAGACGTTTTTAGAATTGGCCTCAGGTCTAAATGTGCTAAATAACTAAACTAAATAAAATAACAGAAATATAATAGACAACCACTTTGGTATAATTTAGACTGGTCACATTTGTCAACAGAACTGAGAATGAGGACTGGAGCAAAGGGTGAATGAGGCTACATGAGACTACATGAGGCTACATGAGACTACATGAGGCTACATGAGGCTACATGAGATTGGCATGTCTACATAATAATGACTGTGAGTCAACGGTCTTCACAAAATAGTGTTTGTATTACACAATACCTTATGAACGTGTTAAGTCTTGCACCTGACAAAGTAACTCCATGATATAAAAAGTCAAGAGAAACCAATTATAAATTAATGAAAAAAAACTAAACATAATTGATAGATAAAACTGAGGAAAAACTAAGTAAAATAATATCTCATGACTGAATTATTTTGCATGACCTGCTGTCCTGTCAACCAGGTGAAAGAAAATCACAGATTGATGCTTTAACCTCTGCTTTCATATGAGATATGCGACCGGTCCGAGACTATTACAGATTTTATGGAAGATACTTCGGAACATAGTGCCAGTTTGACCACGTCAAATGCTCTAAAACTAATGACCGGAAATAGACGATCTACAAGCTCTCAATGCGCGACGCATTGAGAGCTTGGTTTTTCCGCTGTGCAACGTGCCTCCAAAGGACACGTGATGCTGGCTTCTATGGAATCGCAAAGACTGAAATCAGTCGTGGGCCGTGGCGAGTGAAAACTTGAATCCATAAATACAACAAAACTATGATAATCTTGGCAGTGACACAAGATTAAATATAGAGTACATACAGTGTTGGGAGCTGGGAGGTGACAGCAGTCGGCAATCACACCAGAATAGAAGCATGATTTTTACACCATCAATGTCTGGTGTTATCAGCATTGTGTATGTTATCCACAAAGGATATTTCATTAGCCATGCTAGCGCAAGTCGCTGGCTCGGAATACATTAACTAATAGAGGCAAGTTAAAGCTATAATTTCCTTTTGTATCTAGATGTCCGATAGTATCGGGCTCCCAATATTATTGGCAGATAATTGCACAAGAAAGTAATAGTCCTGTATTGTAGCTTTAGCAAATCCAACACTAATTGTCTTTGTGTCATTTACAATCAACATAGCTCTGGTCCAAAGCCCTAAGGACTTCTTCTCCTTTAAGCCCAAACCACACTTATTGTTCGAGACCCAACAAAACATTTGTAGCATTCATCCCAGTGGTGTGATATGTCCTGTTGCGAGTAGACCCATGCAGACGCATGTAGACGCAAGTCGACCCAATTGATTCAATTAGTTCCATTCAATGGTTCATTGAGACTTTTTTTTTTTTTTTTAAGGGAAAAAAGAATGCCAGGGATGCCCATAAGAGAAGATTTTTACGGCTCTAGCTGAGATTCTCAACCATATTAATTTCAAGGACCCCCAGTTTGATATGCATTTCTATCTCCGGGACCCCCAATTCATATTGTAAAATCAATGTTAATGGACCCTAACGGGTCCATTTGGTTCCATTTGTACACTCTCAGAGTTACAGACCCATAAGGGTCCATTTGGCTACTAACTATCATTTAGCTGGGGACCCCCTGGAACTCCCTCAAGGACCCCTGGGGGTCCCCGGACCCCACTTTGGGGAACCACTGATTTAAAACAGGAGTCTGGATGTGAATTCCACTGGACTATGACGTCGGCATCTGAAGATAATAGATAATGTTTAAATTAATGTGTCACTATACTACAGTAGCTTGCGTCATGAACAGTGGATTAGTGGACTGGTCCCTTCCCTGAAATAGACCTCTGAGTCATCAGCTGTAGCCTGTCGTCCATTCATTTCAGACGCTCCTATCAGTTACAGTATAATTCACTCAGAAGAAGGTCAGAAGTGAACTATAGCGTGATTTTCAATTCACAGTTCCCAAGATAACGTGAACATAAAACAATGCATGCATACATGCATACAAGCGAGGTCTACTGAGATGCTGAAAATAACCACTGGTGTAAAGTAAATGTACTCAAGTACTGTACTTAACCGATCATTTAGGCCTGACCTCGAAATTTAAAAAAAGATCTTCCAAATCCTCCAGTTTTCTGAAATAAATATTTTCACGATTTTTCAAAAATAGCAGACCTACAAGCTCGTAGCGCGCCACTCGGTGGCGCGCTACGAGCTTGTAGATCTGCTATTTTTGAATAGCTAAATTATAACAATGTTTAAAACACCAAAAGGGGTTCCCGCCCAAATTGTAACTATAATATTGAGGTATTGGTACTTTACTTGAGTATTTCCAATTTCCAACACTGTTACTTCTACTCCACTACATCTCAGAGCCAACACTTTTTTTAACTTTTACTCCACTACAATAATTTGAAAACATTAGTTACTATAGTTACTTCGGATATTTTAATATAATTAGAAAACATACATTAACCACTTCAGCCATTATACATTTCGGCCATTTGAAAGTACCAGATCTATAAAGCTCACAATGCGTCGCATTGTGTATACGTTTATTTTTAGTACTCTAAGTACATTTACTTGAGAACATTTTGAATACGGGACGGAGTACGTCATCTACATATTGATACTTTTACTTAAGTACAACATCTGAGTACTTTTTTCCACCACTGAAGATAACTGGGGTTGTGTTCCGCTATCTAGCGGAGTGTCTCGGCGGAGTGGTGTCAATCATTCATCGTTATATAACAGTAATAATCAGGTGTTTACATGTTGGGGTCCGTTTGTCATGGAGATAACAGGGTTAGTGTGGAGGAAATGCAAATGTATGTCTCTTTACTGTTCCAGTAATCTGTCATTATTATGCTGTGTAGATCAGTGGTTTTCCACCGGTGGTGGAAAAAGGTCGAAAACCACGAAGGATTACGAAGGACAGTGGCGTGCACAGATAGACACTAGGGGGTGCTAGAGCACCCCCTGCCCTTTTGGCAATGTGCCCTTTTGAAAAAATAAAATAAAAAACTTTTTCTTTTCTTTTTCTTTTAAAAAAATAGCAGACCTACAAGCTCGTAGCGCGCCACTCAGTGGCGCGCTATGAGCTTGTAGATCTGCTATTTTTCAATAGCTAAAGCATAACATAATGCTAACACCAAAAGGGGTTTCCCGCCCAAAATGGATTAAGGCAACCGGCCGGTTCCACGCGCTGCACAAGGTGCCCTTTTTTAACTTGAGCACCTGCCCCTCTAAATGTCTGTGCACGCCACTGACGAAGGATATGAGATATCAGTGTGACGCCACAGCAGTGATGTCACACCGAGTGTAAGGTCTACCCTAGGAAGTTGAGAATGAGAGAGTAGCAGTACAGACCAGCTAGACACGTAGCATCGACAGCTTGTAGCACCAAGCGAAGACGTTCTCAACTCCAGGGCTCACGGTCTCAGACCTCGGCCTCCAGTAGATAATCCATCTACACAGGTAGACTAGTTCTACCCCCATGGTGCCAGACTCCCAGGCTCTCTAATACAGAGTCCTCGGTTATAGGTGTACTTGTTGATTTATTTTTTCACAGATGAAAAAAAACAAAAACAACACTGAAAATAAAGTTATAATGAGTAAAACTAAGACTAAACATATTGACAATTTCACCAACAAATACAAACTAGACTAAAAGGGAGGGACTAGTGGAGAAGAGTTCCAATTAACCCATTTATACCTGAGGCCGATTCCTCAAAATGTCTTCTAAAAACCTATGTTTCTATGTCAGTGGTTCATTTCATGTCAAGGACCCCAGAAATTAGGAAATTGGCCGCCGACCCCCATCTGAAAATATGTAGTTCCAGGGACCCCCCCAGAAGCAAAGATTTGACGTAAAAATGTTCACTCTGAAAGAATATTATATTCAAAGATTTGTGCCACATTTTCAAGACTTTTCAAAAATAGCAGATCTACAAGCTCGTTAAAGTATAACATAATTTAGCCTAGCTAAAGATTAAAACACCAAAAGGGGTTCCCGCCCTGAATGGGTTAAGATTTTAAACGAGACAACGGGGCAACTAGGGACGGGTCTGAATAATGGATTGTTAGAATAACCGTTTTTTTTAAAGATAAAAATCGATTAAAACATAATTATACTTATTACATTTTCTTTTTTGGAAAGGCTATTAAGCTACGAAATATCAATAACCAAAATGCCAGACTATATCTATTGTCTAGTGATTCCACAGCTTCTCTGCTTCACAACAATATGTCGACCACATCGCTGGAACAAAACAAAGTGACCCTTCTCATCAGCACGGGAGAGCTCAGGTTCAGCCGTTTCAGCTGAAACTCTGTATTTAGCCACACAATACATTCTTGTGTTCACAAGATTCTCTCAATGGGCCAAAAGCATGTAACTGCATATATGTTACTGTAAAAGGTAAAACCCAATAACCCATATTATAGCTACGTTGGAACTTGAATCATCCAATTGTGCACCGATTTAATTGTAGTGGACATTTAAGACAATGTGTGTCTGCATTGGTGAGAAGCTGAAGCGTGTTGTCTGGGGGCTGCATCATCACCTCCAACACAGCAAATCGTCACGGCAATGACATGACACTCAGCAACTGCTGACTCAATAGGACCAGCAGCCTTATTACTGGAGTCACTGACTCAATAGGACCAGCAGCCTTATTACTGGAGTCACTGACTCAATAGGACCAGCAGCCTTATTACTGGAGTCACTGACTCAATAGGACCAGCAGCCTTATTACTGGAGTCACTGACTCAATAGGACCAGCAGCCTTATTACTGGAGTCACTGACTCAATAGGACCAGCAGCCTTATTACTGGAGTCACTGACTCAATAGGACCAGCAGCCTTATTACTGGAGTCACTGACTCAATATAGGACTCAATAGGACCAGCAGCCTTATTACTGGAGTCACTGACTCAATAGGACTCAATAGGACCAGCAGCCTTATTACTGGAGTCACTGACTCAATAGGACCAGCAGCCTTATTACTGGAGTCACTGACTCAATAGGACCAGCAGCCTTATTACTGGAGTCACTGACTCAATATAGGACTCAATAGGACCAGCAGCCTTATTACTGGAGTCACTGACTCAATAGGACCAGCAGCCTTATTACTGGAGTCACTGACTCAATAGGACTCAATAGGACCAGCAGCCTTATTACTGGAGTCACTGACTCAATAGGACCAGCATCCTTATTACTGCAGTCACTGACTCAATAGGACCAGCAGCCTTATTACTGGAGTCACTGACTCAATAGGACCAGCAGCCTTATTACTGCAGTCACTGACTCAATAGGACCAGCAGCCTTATTACTGGAGTCACTGACTCAATAGGACTCAATAGGACCAGCAGCCTTATTACTGGAGTCACTGACTCAATAGGACCAGCAGCCTTATTACTGCAGTCACTGACTCAATAGGACCAGCAGCCTTATTACTGGAGTCACTGACTCAATAGGACCAGCAGCCTTATTACTGGAGTCACTGACCCAATAGGACCAGCAGCCTTATTACTGGAGTCACTGACTCAATAGGACCAGCAGCCTTATTACTGGAGTCACTGACTCAATAGGACCAGCAGCCTTATTACTGGAGTCACTGACTCAATAGGACTCAATAGGACCAGCAGCCTTATTACTGGAGTCACTGACTCAATAGGACCAGCAGCCTTATTACTGGAGTCACTGACCCAATAGGACCAGCAGCCTTATTACTGGAGTCACTGACTCAATAGGACTCAATAGGACCAGCAGCCTTATTACTGGAGTCACTGACTCAATAGGACCAGCAGCCTTATTACTGGAGTCACTGACTCAATAGGACCAGCAGCCTTATTACTGGAGTCACTGACCCAATAGGACCAGCAGCCTTATTACTGGAGTCACTCACTCAATAGGACTCAATAGGACCAGCAGCCTTATTACTGGAGTCACTGACCCAATAGGACCAGCAGCCTTATTACTGGAGTCACTGACTCAATAGGACTCAATAGGACCAGCAGCCTTATTACTGGAGTCACTGACCCAATAGGACCAGCAGCCTTATTACTGGAGTCACTGACTCAATAGGACTCAATAGGACCAGCAGCCTTATTACTGCAGTCACTGACTCAATAGGACTCAATAGGACCAGCAGCCTTATTACTGGAGTCACTGACTCAATAGAACTCAATAGGACCAGCAGCCCACCAGCCTGGCCTTATGTAAGCACTGAGACTGGATGGACAACACAATCTGGCACAGACAAAGGATGATGGGGTGGTCAGGAAGCAGCAGTGACTCTCTCTGTATCCGCACGCGTGCTTGCGGATACAGAGAACTGGCACAATCCACTGCCAGACTGGAGGGTACAGTAGGTTAGTTCAGGAACCAACCAAAACACAACTCAATTACAAAACAAAGTGTGCACACACTGGCTTAAAGGGAGGCCTGTCACAATTAATACATTATAGTATTAAAGTTTTTGAGATAATCTCAAGTACTTTTTCGCATAATCACCATGATTGTTTCCATGTTGAAAAAGTGTCATACATTTTCAAATATTAGAAATAGCAGCTCTACAAGTTTAATAAAAAAACGGAAATACAAATTGTATTCATATGTTCCAATGTTCAATGGCAAAAAACACAATTCAATCGTAAATCACAATTATTTGAGCGACGTCAACTTAACACATTGACTTCCTCCTGGTGGACGAAAGTGATGGCGCCTCACTGCCCACCCGGATCTGCATGTTTTTTAGTGTGACACCCGTCCGTTTTGGCGTCCCATTTTAGATGCTAAATATTTTGCGATTACAAAAAAGCTTATATGACGGAGCATTCCGTCAGAAGCAGCTGATAGTTGGATTTTATATGACGGAATACTCCGTCAGAAGCAGTTCATTTGTTAAATAAGTGTAATATATTTATTGGTGACAGCCCTGCTTAGAGGGCCACAGAGCCAGTGTGCCGCCGTTTATTAGGGAAGACACGCCTTCTATTTTGACATTTTTAATTGACAACATATTTTATGTTGCTACATAGTTATGTTACTGCTATGACACCTGAATCTCCACACAGGGATCAATAAAGGTCTACCTGTGCCGTCATAAAACGTCTTCCTTCGTGTGTTGGGTTAGTTTGAAAACCCTGTACCTCGAAAAAAATTAGGAGCACTATTTCAAAGATTAGATTGTTGGCCCTCTGTCACCGTCAACAGTTGTGTGCAAACTTTCCCTGCAAATGCCATTCTCTGCCAGCCCCAAATCAGAGTGGCAGGGCGTCCTACAGATCAGTGTGTGTGTGTGTGTGTGTGTGTGTGTGTGTGTGTGTGTGTGTGTGTGTGTGTGTGTGTGTGTGTGTGTGTGTGTGTGTGTGTGTGTCAGTGTGTGTGTGTGTGTGTGTGTGTGTGTGTGTGTGTGTGTTTTGCCCCAATCCTGGGAACAGAACCCAGCCTTTGTTCTCACCTCTCAGCTCTCTGCTACGAGTGTTATGCCACTCAGAGTCTGTGCCATTCAACCCATTTTTTCACCCAGTGTCAATTACATTATTATGTAATCCTGGGCGCTACACTTCCTCTGCCAACCATGCTTCCTTCTATGCATGAGGAGTCCAAGCTGCTTCTTTTCACCTGACAGTGGGGAGTTTCTCCGGCCGGATGTAACATGTGGAAGGAACACGTTATTCCAACCAGTTCCTTTCCCCTCCATCAGGCACCCCGGTTGGCCAGAAGGGAGGTAGTTTAGAGACCAGGATTACTGCATGTTTTTTTTGTGAGGGTACCTTCCCTAGGGGACATGGAGAGAACATGCAAACTCCACACAGAAAGGCCCTTTCTAATGGGGGCACGGTGGCACAGTTGGTAGTGCTGTCGCCTCACAGCTAGAAGGTCCAGGGTTCAATTCCCACTCGGGGCGCTGTGGGTGCGGGCGGCGTGTTTCCTCCTCCGCGTCATCAGTGCCCATACCCGAGGCGGGGTTGGCGAAAGGGCCCTTCTGTGTGGAGTTTGCATGTTCTCCCCGTGTCCCCTAGGGTAGGTACCCTCACAAAAAACATGCAGTAGCCCATTGGGCCATGTGAGGTCAGGTGATTGGCTGTTGTTCAAGGTGGGTGGGCCCACTGGGCTGTGTGAGGTCAGGTGGAGAGGTGATTCTGTAGGCGACAGGGAATAGGCCAATACCATAAAACCGCCCCAAAACAATTTTGTGGAGAGGTGATTTCTGGTGGAATAAAAGACGTACGTCCACCATCCAGCATTGCTTTGTTTTCATTCTGCATGCATAGCGTGTCAGGTGGCTCGACAAAAAAAAAAGGTAAAAACACTGAAATACACTGGTGAATTGATTCTCGTACCCATTTGCTTACTATGTGGGTCAAATAAAAATAATGTGTTTGTTACTGCCTGGCTGTCACTCTGGGGGGCGGGGTAGGCGACCGGGAATAGGCCAATATAATGGAATAAAACCGACCCAAAACAAATTTGTGAAGATTTACGCGCGCATGTGAAGGGGGGGCCCTTCGAGCTTCAGTGCCCAGGGGCCCTCAGAGGTGTTAATCCGGCCCTGCCAACGTATGCACCCGGTCTGCCACTAGTGTCGTCCAGGAACAGCAGAGTGGAGAGTCTTCTGTCAGCGGGTGAAACACATTAGTGTTAGACCGCAAGTCACTTCCTTCCTGCATTAATGATTTACGCTAATGAGAGAGAGAGAGAGAGATACTTTCCCAGATGACATCATGGTGTCACGTTGTTCACAAATTAACATGTACTAGATAATGTTTGACTTGCCTGGAGGAGACGGAGAGAGAGTGAAAGGAGGAGGGAGCATACCGTATGATCGAGACATGGAAACGAGGACAGCTAGGAAAAACTATTTTTTTTTTTTTTTTTTTTTTTTCAAAAATACTTGTATATAGTTGAAAACTTAAAATCTAACATTCTGCATAATGAGTACTTTTACCTTTGGTACATTTAGATTCCAATACATTTGTACTTTTTACTGAAGTACATTTAGAATTCTGGAACTTGTACTTGTAACAGAGCATTTCAATATTGCAGTATTGATATACTTGTTTAACAATGCGAGTACTTTTCCCACCCCTGCGGAGGACATCAGTAGCAGCAGCAGGTGACAGACAGCTGGAAAGAAGCAGCATAATGACCGCCGTTAGCACTGGTGCAGATGAACAAGGCTGCTGCTGGTACCCTGCTCTTAACCCATTTTGGACTGATGGCGATAAAAAAAAGGCTTCTAAATCCTAATAGTTTTCTGAAAAACCCATGTTTCTATGTCAGTTGTGCGCAACCTTTTTCATGTCAAGGACCCCCAGAATTATCTCTATTGGGCCACGGACCCCCATCTCAAAACATGTTGTTCCAGGGACCCCCCCAGAAGCAAATATTTTAGTTGAAAATGTTCGCTCTGAAATATATATTCAATGATTTGCGCCACATTTTAACGATTTTTCAAAAATAGCAGACCTACAAGCTCGTAGCGCGCCACTCGGTGGCGCGCTATGAGCTTGTAGATCTGCTATTTTTCAATAGCTAAATTATAACATAATGTTTAAAACACCAAAAGGGGTGTTCCCGCCTAAAATGGGTTAATCCAGACTGAGGCCATCTAATCTAACACTTTATAGAGATGCAATTACCCAAAGCAATGAACTGAGAGGGAATCACTCTGAAACCGTCACTATCACTATGAAACCGTGAACGTGAACTGAGCGGGAGCAGCCAGGACTATCGCTATGAAAGTGAAACACTGATCACACAGCTGCGACTGACTCTCTGGTGATCGGAGGTTGATGAGATGAGAACACTTTCAGGACTGCAGGCCTATAGTTGCTTTGTTGTGTTTCTTTGAAGGTGTCAAAGTCGCCGTCTGTCGGTGCAGAAATATCGCCATTGTGTGTCGTCCTATTATAATAATTGTGTGAGAGTGTCTGTCAGCTATACAGTAGGTGGTGTATGTTGCCGTGATGACGGCTCTTCCTGTAAGCCTGAACACACAATGCTTTTAGAGAACACGCACAGCTGGGGAGCAGAGGGGAGGCAGCACACACCGCACGGGTTCCTTCCTCTCTGCAGCGCACAGACAAACATTTATACGCACGTACTGTAATCATCACAGGCCACGACGACGACACACACCTTCAAAACACACAATGTCCACATGCCGTAGCCACGCCTCGGTTGATTTGTCGAAACGAACTCAATAACAAAGCTTTCAATTCAAAGGTGCCTTCACTTATGTAACAGAATTTCAAGGACAGAGAATGTGTGATAGTAGAATTCATCCAACAGCTGTCAAAAGGTGTGTATCTCCCCACGGCCACACTCCTTCAACACCGCCATGAAAGAGCACCTGTGTGCAATTTGCAACTGGACCTACAGTATAGTAGCTTGCCAAAAATAAATTACACCTCCCTCACTGCTTTTCTGAAAATATACCTTCACTGAACCTGGTATTGATGAGTTAACACAAAAACTGCTCGTGACAAAACGTTCCGCCATATAGAATCCAACCGGCAACCGCTTCTGGCGGAACGTTACGTCATATATAAGCTTTAATAATATTATTGATATCAAACCAGATCGCTGATTTCTTCTTTCCTTCTTCATCAATCCTAGACCAGTTTCACGCGTGCGCAGTGCCGTTCACTTCTTGTATACAGCCGGACTAAAAAGCTGAATAACTCTAAATCTACGGAGCTCTCCATGGTTTTGACAAAACACCGATGTTCGGAGGTCTTTGCTGATTATCCGGTGATCCCGATTGGAACATTGGCAATTTTCTAGAGCAAGGATGGCCTCATTTTAGCTCGCTAGAATTGGGATCCCCCAGGAGGAAGTCACTAATGTTGCTCTGGAGAAGGACGTCTGGAACACTCTGGCATTTGAAGATGGATGGATGGATGGATGGATGGATGGATGGATGGATGGATGGATGGATGGATGGAGAATGTATAGTAGGATTCATCCAACAGCCGTCAAAAAGTGTATCTCCCCACAGCCACACCACTTCAAAACCGCCATAAAAGAGCACCTGTGTGCAATCTGCAACTGGACCTATAATAGCTTGCCAAAAATAAAGGACACCTCCCTCACTGCTTTTCTGAAAATGTACCTTCACTGCACCTGGTAATGATGATTTCTTGTATAGTATATAGCATGTCTTGATTAATTGAAAACAAGCCCCTGGGATGTTCGTGTTATCCTCCTTTTAGCATTATTGCATCTCTGACCTTGACCGTGGCCTACTTGTTGCTTGCAAACTGTTAGTCAAATATTCAATCAAACAAGAGATGGTGGTTGAAACCCATAAGATCGCAAAAACAAGGTCTCTTGAAAGCAAATATTACAACAAACTCTCGAAAATCTATTGATACAGCAAATAATTCACTAGAAATGTTAAAGGTCTTTAGTCATGTTAAAACCCATTTTGGGCGGGAACCCCTTTTGGTGTTAGCATTATGTTATGCTTTAGCTTAGCTATTGAAAAATAGCAGATCTACAAGCTCATAGCGCACCACCGAGTGCCGCGCTACGAGCTTGTAGGTCTGCTATTTTTGAAAAATCGAAGAACGACTGACATAGAAACATAGCTTTTTCAGAAAACTGTCAGGATGTAGAAGACATTTTTAGAATCTGATCTCAGGTCTGATGGTTATCAGAACAAAATGGTATGCACAGAACAATGCAGCTTTCTCTTCAATACTGACAACATTCAGGCTACATGTTGTGCCAGTGTGGTTCTTTCTGCAACAAGACCCTCCTCATTATACACACGGTGAGGCCAAACAGCCGCAGACCAACAGCACCATGATTCACTGTTCTAGCTTATATCGACCATTCTGAAAAATATAGTCTCAACGGTAAAGACAACCTCCTGAAATATAGTCTCAACGGTAAAGACAACCTCCTGAAATATAGTCTCGACGGTAAAGACAACCCCCTGAAATATAGTCTCGACGGTAAAGACAACCCCCTGAAATATAGTCTCGACGGTAAAGACAACCTCCTGAAATATAGTCTCGACGGTAAAGACAACCTCCTGAAATATAGTCTCGACGGTAAAGACAACCTCCTGAAATATAGTCTCGACGGTAAAGACAACCCCCTGAAATATAGTCTCGACGGTAAAGACAACCTCCTGAAATATAGTCTCGACGGTAAAGACAACCTCCTGAAATATAGTCTCGACGGTAAAGACAACCTCCTGAAATATAGTCTCGACGGTAAAGACAACCTCCTGAAATATAGTCTCGACGGTAAAGACAACCTCCTGAAATATAGTCTCGACGGTAAAGACAACCTCCTGAAATATAGTCTCGACGGTAAAGACAACCTCCTGAAATATAGTCTCGACGGTAAAGACAACCTCCTGAAATATAGTCTCGACGGTAAAGACAACCTCCTGAAATATAGTCTCGACGGTAAAGACAACCTCCTGAAATATAGTCTCGACGGTAAAGACAACCTCCTGAAATATAGTCTCGACGGTAAAGACAACCTCCTGAAATATAGTCTCGACGGTAAAGACAACCTCCTGAAATATAGTCTCGACGGTAAAGACAACCTCCTGAAATATAGTCTCGACGGTAAAGACAACCTCCTGAAATATAGTCTCGACGGTAAAGACAACCTCCTGAAATATAGTCTCGACGGTAAAGACAACCTCCTGAAATATAGTCTCGACGGTAAAGACAACCTCCTGAAATATAGTCTCGACGGTAAAGACAACCTCCTGAAATATAGTCTCGACGGTAAAGACAACCTCCTGAAATATAGTCTCGACGGTAAAGACAACCTCCTGAAATATAGTCTCGACGGTAAAGACAACCTCCTGAAATATAGTCTCGACGGTAAAGACAACCTCCTACCGCAGGAGGAGAAAACATGCAACAAGGAAGGGAAGCTGCACTGTGAGTCTCGTAGAACACTGCATATTTAAATAGTATACAGACATGCATGTCGTGTGTGTGTGTGTGTGTGTATGTGTATGTGTATGTGTGTATGTGTGTGTGTGTGTGTGTGGTTACTGTAATACAAGCTAAATGTCTTGACAGCGAACAGGGATGCAGCTGACATGACACCGCAGTGAAAAGCGGCCATGCATTCATATTTAATAATGCAGGAGCACCAGGCTGGCTGAGCCCTCCATCCTGGCAGCCTTTCTTTCAGCTCATAGCAGAAACATTTCAGCAGCGATGCATGGTGGGAAAAGTCCGGAATTCAAAATGTACTCGAGTTAAAGAAGTACAAAACTATTGGCCCTCCAAATGTACTTAACCCATTTTGACCTGAGATCAGATTCTAAAAATGTCTTCTACATCCTATGTCAGTCGTTCTTCGATTTTTCTAAAATAGCAGACCTACAAGCTTGTAGCGCGCCACTCGGTGGCGCGCTATGAGCTTGTAGATCTGCTATTTTTCAATAGCTAAAGCATAACATAATGCTAACACCAAAAGGGGTTCCCGCCCAAAATGGGTTAAAGTACCAAAAGTAAAAGTACTCTTTGTAGAGAATGTCTCGTTTCAAGTTTTCAAAGTTTTGAAAACGGCAGATCTACAAGCTTGTAGATCGTCTTTTTCTTTTCTTTTCTTTTTTCTTTTTTTTTTTACAAATGGCTAGTGGTTAATGTATGTTTTGTAATAATCCCAATCTACACTCTAACTAAAGCTGTCAACTAAATGTAGTGGATTTAAAGTACAATATTTGGATATGAGATGTAGTGGAGTATTGCAAATGGGAAATACTTAAAGTACAATATTTGGATATGAGATGTAGTGGAGTATTGCAAATGGGAAATACTCAAATAAAGTACAAATACCTAAAACCAGTGGTTCCCAAACTTTTTCATTTCAAGGACCCCCAAATTGACACTAATTAGCCTGCGGACCCCCATTTGAAAAGATATGCCAGGTAAGATATGCAGTGATTCTCTACCCGTTTTATATAATCTTCATATATAAGCGAATGTTTTTAACTCATCTTTGCTTCTGGGAGATCCCTGGGACTGGGACAACAAATTTTGGGGAGATTGGGGCGGACGGGGGCGCACGCACGCACACACGCACGTCTCGGTTCTCCATACATCTGGCCAGCTCATTTGTGCTTTCTGCACCAGCATCTTTCTTTAGTACGTCCACGTATAGGTAGGTTTTTCGTGCTCGGATGGATGCAGCCAGCCAGCCATAGGGACACAGCCAGGGACACACAGTGCTGTACCTTGGAGTGGCTGCACCACTCAAAGATCTATGCATTCATTCATTGGTCAATCCCGGAACATAATCTAACGTTTCAAGTGTCAGCGTTGGCAGTGAGATGTTCATCTATATGTACACCCCTCTCTCTCTGCCGTCCCTTCCAGCTGCCACTAATGATCAGCTGTGCTGCTCGCGCTAAGTGCTCTGACTGACGCCATGATAATTGCATCAGTTCTGCCCTCAGCTTGTCAGCCAGCTAAACAAATGACGCTAATGGCCGATTGGCCAAGTGTGTCCCTGCTCTTGTAATGAGCCAATTACCTGCTGCGATGGGATGGGATAGGATGCCGAGTCGAGCCCGAGCACCAAGAGTTACGACCATTACAGTAATGTCACGCCGCCTGATGGCATTTATCGCGGAAAATCTGCCTTCATCATCTACGATCAATGTCGAAGATTCCTTTAATGGTCTTTTATTAGCAAAGTCTATGTCCGTAGTTAATGTTGTAGAGAATGTACACAGTTTATCTGTTGTAATCTCATTAACAGAGTTGCTCTATTGAAGTTGTTCTTTCTTTCGTGACCAGATCATTTCACAGCCATTGAGAGAGAGAGACTCGCGAGGCCTTGGTGGTGACCCTCGCCTCGTCCCCTCACCCTCCTTTTGTCTCTTCCTGAGGAAGAGCAAAACCGTATGTGGTTTCATTTCAGCACTGCATGTCCTTCTGTAGCGGAGGTTAAAGCAGACTCAGCTCAGCAGTCTGGCTGGCTGCTGCTGTAGAACACAGTGTCGTCTTAACTTACTTTCTGACTGTCTGCTAGACACAGCACAGCTTCCTCTATCCCTGCACGACGACGCAGTGACAAACATGCGACCGCCAAGCTGAGAGTTCCACCCCACGTCCTCAACGAGACGAACACACACGCACACACGCACACACGCAGACACAGACACACACACACACACACAGACACTATGGAGGCTGTTGTTCCAAATAAAACAATTGCACAAGGAGAGAGAGAGGGGGGGGAGGGGAGACAGTGCAGGCCATGTGTGTTTGAGAATGTGTGTTTACAGTAAATGATGAAAGAAAGGCTCCTTTCATGGCCTTATCGAGCAAACCCACACTTTTCCTCATATCACTGTGTCTGTGTTATTGAGCCGCTGTGCCGTGTGGACCCACTACACTACACAGCCTGCTCTTCTATTGGCCCCTTGGTGTGGACCCACTACACTACACAGCCTGCTCTTCTATTGGCCGTGTGGACCCACTACACTACACAGCCTGCTCTTCTATTGGCCCTGTGCCGTGTGGACCCACTACACTACACAGCCTGCTCTTCTATTGGCCCCTTTTTAAATCAATGCTCAGCTCGACTCTGCCGATGGAGCCGCTATGACTTTGGTTACGTCGTCCTTAGCAGATGTACTGTATATTACTCACGCACACACGTGCGTTCACTTCTCACACGTTTTGCTCGTGGCTGGCGAGTCCATAAAAGAGCTGGAGAGATGATTTTGATTATTTTTGTTTCAAGGTCTGCAGGAATGGAATTCACTTAGTTCAGGCTATCTTTGACTGTCATGCGTGCGTGTTGCTCAGCCGTGTGTGTTAATCTTGGTGTTTCCAAGAGGTGATGTGATGTCTCTCCGAACATATTAACTGTCTGTCTCTCTGTCTAAAACCACACTGCTCTTGATAGTTATGATGGGTAAATGCTGTGGGGATAATTGTACAAATAATACACAGTGACAGAAATACCCCAAAGGAGTGGGGACTAAAAATAATACATTATTATTATGACAATTGAGCTTTTTTAGTGATTTTCATCCAAAGCGCTTTACATAGATTGTGCATCACATTCACCCATTCACTTCACACACATGGTGGCTCATCGGGAGCAATTAGGGGTTCAGAGTCTTGCTCAAGGACACTTCGACACCAACTCTGGTTGAGGCCACAGGGACCGAACTGGGTACCGGCCGCTCTATACGGGCACACTCTACCCCTGAGCCACTGTGTCTTGTCATGTCTCCTACCTACAGGGACAGAGACAGACAGAAAGGCTTCTTGTCGTGTCTCCTAACCCCAGGGACAGAGACAGACAGAACGGCTTCTTGTCATGTCTCCTACCCCCAGGGGGACAGAGACAGACAGAAAGGCTTCTTGTCATGTCTCCTACCTACAGGGACAGAGACAGACAGAACGGCGTCTTGTCATGTCTCCTACCCCCAGGGACAGAGACAGACAGAAAGGCTTCTTGGCATGTCTCCTACCCCCAGGGACAGAGACAGACAGAAAGGCTTCTTGTCATGTCTCCTAACCCCAGGGACAGAGACAGACAGAAAGGCTTCTTGTCATGTCTCCTACCCTTAGGGACAGAGACAGACAGAAAGGCTTCTTGTCGTGTCTCCTACCTCCAGGGGGACAGAGACAGACAGAAAGGCGTCTTGTCATGTCTCCTACCCCCAGGGACAGAGACAGACAGAAAGGCTTCTTGTCGTGTCTCCTACCCCCAGGGGGACAGAGACAGACAACGGCTTCTTGTCGTGTCTCCTACCCTCAGGGGGACAGAGACAGACAGAAAGGCTTCTTGTCATGTCTCCTACCCCCAGGGGGACAGAGACAGACAGAAAGGCTTCTTGTCGTGTCTCCTACCCTCAGGGGGACAGAGACAGACAGAAAGGCTTCTTGTCATGACTCCTACCCTCAGGGACAGAGACAGACAGAAAGGCTTCTTGTCATGTCTCCTACCCCCAGGGACAGAGACAGACAGAAAGGCTTCTTGTCATGTCTCCTACCCTCAGGGACAGAGACAGACAGAAAGGCTTCTTGTCATGTCTCCTACCCCCAGGGGGACAGAGACAGACAGAAAGGCTTCTTGTCGTGTCTCCTACCCCCAGGGGGACAGAGACAGACAGAAAGGCTTCTTGTCGTGTCTCCTACCCACAGGGACATAGAGACAGACAGAAAGGCTTCTTGTCATGACTCCTACCCACAGGGACATAGACAGACAGAAAGGCTTCTTGTCATGTCTCCTACCCCCAGGGGGACAGAGACAGACAGAAAGGCTTCTTGTCGTGTCTCCTACCCTCAGGGACAGAGACAGACAGAAAGGCGTCTTGTCATGTCTCCTACCCCCAGGGGGACAGAGACAGACAGTAAGGCTTCTTGTCGTGTCTCCTACCTCCAGGGGGACAGAGACAGACAGAAAGGCTTCTTGTCGTGTCTCCTACCTCCAGGGGGACAGAGACAGACAGAAAGGCGTCTTGTCATGTCTCCTACCCCCAGGGGGACAGAGACAGACAGAAAGGCTTCTTGTCATGTCTCCTAACCCCAGGGGGACAGAGACAGACAGAAAGGCGTCTTGTCGTGTCTCCTACCCCCAGGGACAGAGACAGACAGAAAGGCTTCTTGTAATGTCTCCTACCCCCAGGGACAGAGACAGAGACAAACAGAAAGCCTTCTTGTCGTGTCTCCTACCCCCAGGGGGACAGAGACAGACAGAAAGGCTGTGGCCTGGCCAGGATTGTTTATTCTGCTCGTCATAAACTATGCAGTGAGGTGAGGTGGTTGGTCGCTGCACGTCATGCACTGTTATCTCTACACATGCTTCACACATTCAGCGCAGTGTTGTCGCCATGCAGTCACATGCTTTGGAAAAGTTACACTTTTTTTCCCCTATTCATGGCCAGGAATTTCCCAGTTTAGGCAATATGCATACTGTTGTAGTGTATACTGTAATATGTTCGGACCAGGCAGTCCTGACACCGGAAACCCAGTGGACATCTCTGGTGTCTGACCCTAACCCTAGCTGTCCCACCCTGCAGGGCGAGCCCACCTCTCTGTTCAAACAAGTCTCTGTGCAAAACATTATGTACCTGTTGTTGTGCCAATGTGCACATGATAGATAGATAGATAGAAATGCATCCAGTGTTGATTTTGACGGCACATTTTGTTGAAAACTTTTTCGTTTGAGTCTAGTTGTAACTGACCTATTACCTAGTTTTAGTTGACTAAATACCATAATATTTTTGATAAAAAACGTTTGACTAAAATGAATATTTGGCTGGCCGTGATGCTGTTGAGATGATTTATACTCGGCTGTGTACCGAAAATAGCAGATCTACAAGCTCACAACGTGTCATGTGCCTCCCTGACATTTTAGTCTATAGTTTTTTTTATTTGTTGACGAAAATATGTGTGTGTGCGCGTGCATGCGTGCGTGCGTGCGTGCGTGTGTGCGTGTGTGCGTGCGTGCGTGCGTGCGTAACTAGTTTGGAAGAGGGGAAGCTTCTGTTTACACCAGTTCATAGCGGTCACTCTACTCCTCTGCTTTTCACTTTCCATCCTGAAGCTGTCCGTCAGGAATGTGATTATAAACAACTGACAATGACTCGGTGCAGAGTGCACACAAAACAAAAGTAAAATGCATTGTGCTTCTTTTTGTCTGCGTGACATAACCTTTCTGCATTCTTCTCCTAATGCGTCCGTACCTCGAGGGCATGCACCGCTGCTTTGCTACAAGGAGACAGACAGCCGTGCGTGAACCACCTGGAGAGCCTCACGACTTGTCCAGACTAATTTCCTGTCCTCCTCTGCATTGTGATTCTCTCCAGTTTCAAGGTCCTTATGGTTCGAGAGGCCCTGAAACCAAATCCTCCTGTACTGTACATGATTTCATGCAGCCGGTTGTTACACCAATGACATGTTCATTTTCCTTCCTCTGTTGCAGGGGTGGGCACAACTTTGAAACTATAGTTCCACACTCACTCCAGGGGGCCACTATAGTTCCACACTCACTCCAGGGGGCCACTATAGTTCCACACTCACTCCAGAGGGCCACTATAGAGCGTCGCAGTCCTGCCCCCTACCATGGCCCAGGAAATGATTCTCCGTTCATTTTCCTCATAGACATTTCAGAAAGTATTTATTTAAAGACGTTTACGCCGCGGACAAAGCCAACTCGAGTCGTGACAAATCATGACAACAAACACAATTTTTTGGGCTGAACAAATAATTAGAAAGAAGAAAAAAACGGCAGGTTACAACACTTTTTTTGTTGTTTTTCTTCTTTGTAATTATTTGTTTGGTCCAAAATATTGTTTGTGTTGTCATGAGTTGTCACGACTCAAGTTGGCTTTGTCCGCGGCGTAACCGTCTTTAAATAAATACTTTTTGAAATGTCTATGGGAAAAATGCATTGGAATTCATTTCCTGGGCCATGGTAGGGGGCGGGACTGCGACGCTCTATAGTTCCACACTCACTCCAGAGGGCCACTATAGTTCCACACTCACTCCAGGGGGCCACTATAGTTCCACACTCACTCCAGGGGGCCACTATAGTTCCACACTCACTCCAGAGGGCCACTATAGTTCCACACTCACTCCAGGGGGCCACTATACTTCCACACTCACTCCAGGGGGCCACTATAGTTCCACACTCACTCCAGAGGGCCACTATAGTTCCACACTCACTCCAGGGGGCCACTATAGTTCCACACTCACTCCAGGGGGCCACTATAGTTCCACACTCACTTCAGAGGGCCACATTGCATATTACTGTCATAGCAAAAGTAGCTGATCTAACATTGCTATATTTTAATTTAATTTATGAATAATAGGGCTATATTTGAATTGGAATCCTGAAAAGTAACATTTTATTTAATTTCAAATCCATTTAGTTCTAGTTATGCTGACTAAATGCATATACACTGGACATAAAAAAGACAATAGCATTTGAATACTACTCATTTAGCTACTAATATAGGCTGAATAAATTAAAGCAGGTCATGTTTGCATGTTTGGAATTTGTAACAGCTGAAATAATAATTATATCAGTATTCTGATATTAACCCGAGTGCCGCGTTAAGTGAAGGTGGGGGCCGCATGTGGCCCCCGGGCTGCCCAGTTGCCCGGGCGTGCTCTGTTGGGTTCTGAGACCCGGGCGTGCTCTGTTGGGATCTGAGACCCGGGCGTGCTCTGGTGGGTTCTGAGACCCGGGCGTGCTCTGGTGGGTTCTGAGACCCGGGCGTGCTCTGGTGGGTCTGAGACCCGGGCGTGCTCTGTTGGGTCTGAGACCAGGGCGTGCTCTGTTGGGTCTGAGACCCGGGCGTGTGTGCAAGAGACGAGATGCACAATAGACACATGCAACATGCACCAAGGAATGACACAGCTCACAGCATATCTACTGTTGAAGGCACTGTTGCTTTTTGACAGTACATTTAGATTTAGTTTTAGTCATAATTATGTTAGTCATCTGAAAAGTTTAGTTTTAGTCGACTGAATATCATACGATTTTAGTCGACTGAATCTACTACAGTTGATTCAGTCGACTAAAGTGTATTTTGGCGGGCCTTGATGGTGTCGAATTTTGAAAATATTTTGAAAATAGCAGATCTACAAGCTCACAATGTGTCGCGCCGCGACGCATTAAGTAAATCCACACACTTTTGTGATATGGCGAAATGATCAATTACATTTGGGTATTTTTGGAATTATTGATCATACAGAGGGTAAAACTATTATCGTACATCTGGCAAAAGTGTCTGGTGATCCCCCTTGCAGCCAGCCCAGAGCTGGCTAATGTGTCCAATGGCCAGGAAACCTAGAGGACGCTAGAGGTCCCCTGATGGAACGGCTACCTCCGCAACCAGACTTGGGATGAGCGGGTGAAGAAAGATCGATGGATTAGATGGATGGCATTGGAGTTGACACTCTGTCTAGGCGTCACCATGCCAGCAGACACAGTAGTGTTGACTTTGACAGCAACATTTAATTAGGTTTAGTCATAGTTAGTTACTGCGAGAGTGAGGTCTTGCCAACACCAACTCGGGATTCCTGGATCGCTGCCCTCCACAATTTCCTATCTAACATCAGGTTATTGAGCTCGGTAGTGTTTTACTCGACTAAATAAATATCATACGATTTTAGTCGACTAACTCTACAGTTGATTATGTCGCCTAAAATGTATTTAGGCGGTGCCTTGACGGCGCCTTAATGCCTGATTTTACACTTGGTTGCATGCTGAAAAATAGCCGATTGTGAGCTTGTATAGATCTGCTATTTTCAGAGTGCAACCCAACATAAAATGACTCTTAGTTCTACTGCATCTCTTCTCCACTAGTCCCTCACTAACATATTTTAGTCTATTTCTTTGACGAAACTGTCAACATATTTAGAGTTAGTTTTAGTCATCATATAGCTTAGTTTTTATTTAGTTTTCGTCATAGTTTTAGTGGACAAAATCAACACAGAGACACAGAAACCGCTCTCCATCTCGGCTGAGTCGGCTTGTCCCAAAGCTTCCATTATAGGTAGTGGTGATGACAATAAGCGCACAACCAGGGGACATCGCCATGGTGGTTTGTGTGGTGGACATTTTTGTCAGAATTCTATTTCTGCCACGGACATACAACATGAGGGGGCAATAATATTACCATTTCTGCCACAGACAGGGAGAGGGAAGTCTGGAGCTCTCTGGTGGAGCTGTTGCCCCCACGACCCGACTACAGATAAGCGGTTGAAGATGGATGGATGCCACGGACAATCGGAAATACAACATGATGGGGCAATAATAATAATATTACCATTTCTGCCAAGGACAATCGGACATACAACTTGAGTGGGCAATAATATTACCAGAAAACACATAAAGAGTTAGCCCTGAATGACCATACTGTACATACTTACTGCATGACTACAACAGGTCTGTAACTCAGTATTCAAATTTGTACACTCTCAAGAGTTAATGCAACCACTACTAGTTGGTAAATAAGCGTCATACATATTTGTCATACATATTCTGAATATGTATGAAATAAGATTTAGAGAGACCCTTCGGCTGTGCCGTTTGTAAATTAGCTAAATAAGAGAGAAAGTGTGCTGTGCTGTGCTGTGCTGTGCTGTGCGTGTGCGGAACAAACTTGGGAACTATGTACAACAACAAATTTCACCCACTATTTACTTGAAAAACTGTTATGTGACAATAAAGATGATTCTGAATTAAACTTGGGAGACTTGACATTCAGTAAGTGGGTATTATGTTCAAAATAAGAACATTATAGTATTAGCTCAACTGACTTACAGTAGCAGGCCCAGTACTGCCTAACACTGTAAAAAATCACACCTGTGTGAAGTGAGTGGTGCAACTCCTTGTGGGGGTCCCGGGACGGGGGACGGGGGCAGTTGGTGGAAGTTCCAGACCCACAGGAATGCACCCAGGGTGCCGGCCCGATTCCGGCGAGCCGCCCCGTGTCCAAAACGGTTGAGAAATGAGTTACCGTGTGGGGGTCCCTCTACTGTACTGTACTGTATCTGTACTGTACTGGCACACCCAAAATCACCATATATACAGTTAATATGTGCGTATGTGTTTGTGTGTGTTAGGTTGCGCACAGGTGGTGAAAAACAACCATGCTGTTTTCGTGCTCAGACGCACCCAGCCACCCACCCACCCACTCTACTGTACTGTACCTCTACTGTACTGTACTGTCACTGTACTGTACTGGCACACCCAAAATCACCATATATACAGTTAATATGTGCGTATGTGTTTGTGTGTGTGTTAGGTTGCGCACAGGTGGTGAAAAACAACCATGCTGTTTTCGTGCTCAGACGCACCCAGCCACCCACCCACCCACCCACACACACACATAGCTCCGTAAGGGAGTGGTTGCACCACTCAAAAATAATCTGTAAAATGAAGGACAATATGGTGTGAAATTGTGAATGAGATCTTATGTGTCCATAAATTTAAAAAAACAAAATGAGAAATTCTTGTAAATCTATGGAAATAGGGTTGATGGAAGTGTCCGTAGAACAACGGACAATGTCCTGGCAGAAAATTACCCGCACTTTTTCCCGTTTTTCAACAGAACATATATTTTTAGAGTGTATGTTTGAGATAAGGTGCCTGGCTACATGCTCAGCATACTGGAACTGATACCACAGTCTGGTGTCAGTTTACAAATACAATGCCCTGGCTGGCTGGCTGGCTGGCTGATGATGATAATGTTATCTTTAACATAATCAGAAGAAGACAGACGCTACTCGGCTTTAATCTTCTTGAGGGTCATCATCCCTAAACATGTCACCATTACCTTGAGGTTGAGGGGGGCACAGAGGGCCGTCTGTGTGGAGTAGACAGACAGATTATGGTCCATATGTTTGGAAAATATGCTCTTTGCCCAAACTAGCTATAGCTGTGTGAGTAGAGGAGCGATGCTAATCATATTTTACTCACAGCAACAGAGGCATTTTGTAGCACTTAAACACATACTACTAGTCAACAGTGCAAGGTGAAGGTGGCTTTGCATTACATTTCAACAGCCACCACAGCACATGTACTACAGAGTACAACTCCTGCTAATCCCCTCACAGCACAGTAAAAATTATCAAAGACTTTAAGTTATGTTCCAAAATGTCAGCAGCATATTCGTTTATGTTGGACTTGGGCAAGCTGACACAACACAGCCCGGAGTAGTGTGATAATCTGACAGAGAAATGCATGCACTGGGGACCTGATTACAAATTAAAAACACAGGCTCGTTGGCAGGACGGGAGAAATGCCACCTTTGTGCAGAGCGTTATAGCCATGGATTTAAACTGACAAGTTGAAGTCTCAAGACTTTGGACTTTACACAGAGCAAAGTCATAAATGAGAGAGAGAGAAGCATGGTATATCTAATCAATGTAAACCAGATAGTATCAGAGGGATACTATTTTAACACTGTAACACAAACCTGCACTTTCGGTCAATAACATACAACACATCTCTCTTCCCGTTTCCTGGCAACCTACGGTGATCTATCAATAAAAGGCAAACAAGCCCAAAAAATATCTTTAAAAAAAATAAAAAATAATATACAACATTCTGTCATCATACAACACACATGTGATTGTGAACACCGTGTACAGTGTGTCTGCATACAGTACGATACACTAGGGGTTTAATATTTCACCGGAAAATTATGTTTTCAATCTTGAGAAAAGAAACACGTGACCCAAGAAGGGATCCCCGAAAATTGCCTTGCTTTCAGCTACTGTGTCAAAACGCAATGTTTTCACATTAAATCATGTAATGTAAGGCCTACATAATTGAATGGGGAAAAGGGAGAAATGTGCATAAACTCATGGATTCCCCACCTGCACGCTTTAGTTTAGTGCAATATACACCAGTGCCATTTATTTTTGGGAGCGTTTTACTCATTGCTGGCTGTTTGAATAACCCCCCCCAAAAAGGAAAAAAAAGTCATTACAATTTTGACATATTATTGTTTATAGCAGCTTTAACACTGTTCCAAGCACAGGCGAGTGCACAGGTAAGTTAATAATAGGCTCCACAGAGTACAGAATCTCGCAATGGGTCTGGTCCACAAGATTCGATACACCACCAAGATACCCATGTACCTGTCTAGATACTTCCTTAATGTCAACGAAGTCCACACCCACAACACCAGAGGGAGTTCAACAAACCAAATAAAGTGGATTGAAACCATGTGCAACCCAGATTCGGCACAAACAAAAGGACTAAATTATTTTCGCTCCTATGCCACCAAAATGTGGAAAGCCCTACCAAAAGTCATTAAGACATGCAAATCCCTTGGCTCCTTCAAACCCGCTCTCAAAGGGCACCTACGGACGGCTGCAATTCGAAACTGGCCCCCGTAATACCTGAATGCCTAAACCACCTGGTTTAGGCACAGTTTTACTGAGGTTAAGTTTCTGGTTTAAGGACTTCAGTGTTTTGTACCAAACTATTGTATGAGTACCAAACAAATAATGTTTGCTTTCGCCATCTTGGTTGAAGAAGAGTCTGGGCAATTAATTAGTCGTATACCTCTGAGGTCAACGATTAAAGTGTTGATTGATGATTCAACCTTGATGATTAAACTTTTGAGGGGATTAAGTCCACCCATCAAGCCCATTAGTGTCAACCTCAGACCAAGATGGTCTGATTTTGAATCTGAATGGCTTTGTGTTACTGCTATTGTCCTGGCTCTGTTCTAATTAAGAGCCATTTAGGAGTTTAGCATTTAAGGGTTTGTTTACTATCCTGTTCCCTGTAGGCATAAGCATAATTTACTTATGTTACTTTAGGAATACCAGGCCGCGCAGCTCCGCCAGCTGTACGCCCGGGGCGAGTTGGTAAAAGGGGTGACTCATTTGGGTTCTCAACCCGTGGTTTTTTTTTTTGCAACTGAATGGCTGGAGAATGGAAATTAAGAGTTTACATTGTACATGCATAAACTTTCCATAATGATCAGATCTGGTTTCAGTATTCATTCATGATATATTTTCTCTATTATTAAGGTTATTTTTGCAGTCAAGTTTGTATTGGTGGAGGGGAAGGGGCGGGGCGGGGGTCGTGAGACATGGCCAAAGCATTTCCGGGGGTCCCCAGTCCAAAACGTTGAGAACCACTAATTTAGTGCACTAAACAAACATTAAAAAACCCATAGACTTGGCTGCCATATGACGGAATTTTCAGAAGCCATGCATCGGGGGGGCTATAGCGGCGCACCTCAAAAATGAGAGTGAAAGCCGTACTTTAATCCCATTTTGGGCGGGAACCCCTTTTTGGTGTTTTAAGTATTATGTTATGCTTTAAGTAATGAAAAATAGCAGATCTACAAGCTCATAGCGCGGCACCGAGTGCCACGCTACGAGCTTGTAGGTCTGCTATTTTTGAAAAATCGTGAAAATGTGCCGCAAATCTTTGAATATAATATATTCTTTCAGAGCGAACGTTTTAACTCAAATTTTTGCTTCTGGGGGGGTTCCTGGAATAACATATTTTCAGATGGGGGGTCGGGGGCCAATTACATATCATTTTTGGGGTCCTTGACATGAAATATTGAGCACCTCTGACATAGAAACATAGGTATTTCAGAAAACTGTCAGAATTTAGAAGACATTTTTTTAAATTTCGACGTCGGGCCTAAACTAGCCTCGGAAACCCAGATGTTTTAGGCCTAAATGGGTTAATACCATTTCCGATGATGCCACTACTACTGAACCTCACAAAATGCCACTCAATGTAAAGCTGCCATTGTGTATCCGCACACTGTGTGCCAACGGTGGCATCAATGACCACAACCCACATAATTATGAACAACATGAGTCACAGAGGATGCAGTGTGTTGACATTTAGTGTGTACTGCACACACAATGGAATACCTTCATAACCCAGCTGAATAATCCCAGATATTAGCATTCATAATATTCACGAGCAGCAGCAGCACAGCTCTGGGTGATGAAACCTAATTGACATTTCTATTCTGTTGTGAATGGACAAAAACCCTCCTTCTCCCTCTCTAAGCAACACGATGATGATGACACACTTCTCTAATGTTTGCCCCGCATGTCTGAATCATTTAACTAATGTCACATCCAACGTCACTGCATGCTCCTTAACCCATTCTGGGCGGGCCGGGGAACCCCTTTTGGTGTTTTAAAGCATTATGTTATACTTTAGCTATTGAAAAATAGCAGATCTACAAGCTCATAGTAGATCTGCTATGTGGCGCAAATCTTTGAATATATATATTATTTCAGAGCGAACGTTTTTAACTCAAATCTTTGCTTCTGGGGGGTCCCTGGAACTACATATTTTCAGATGGCGTTCGATGGCCAAATACAGATAAAACTGGGGGTACTTGAGGGAGTTCCAGGGGGTACCTAGCTCAATTAGAGATACAGACCTTATGGGTCTGTAACTCAAGAGTGTACAAATGGAACCAAATGGACCCGCTCTCAGAGTTAAATTAACAGTGGTTTTACAATATAAATGGGGGTACCAGAGATAGAAATGCCATTAAATCGGGGATCCGTAGCATAATGCGTGTGAAAATGGGGGTCCATGAAATGAATATGTTTCGGGAATCCTCCCTTATCGGGGTCACTGGCATATGTTTTCAAATGGGGGGTCCGTGGCCTAATAAATGTTGATTTGGGGGTCCTTGACACGAAAAAGTTTGGGAACCACTGATTTAGAAGACATTTGTAGAATCGACCTCAGGTCTATGGGTTAATTCTTGACAGATGTGTGGCATTAATGTAAGGAATCCAGTAAAATTGCAGGTTTCTCTTCATTATTGTATTTTAATCCAAGTGTGAAGACCGTCCTGACCTGCACACTGTAACGGGACTCGCCCTTTCATTGGTGTTTCGCCTTGATTGCGTCTAAATGTTAACATTTAACTTAACACTAAAACTATGGGTTCTATTTTCATCCATGCTAAACCCCAGCTTATCCCTAAACTTCTTTCCTTTTTTTTTTCTTTTACTATTTTGA
>NC_136808.1:9215294-9255294 GCF_951216825.1 Electrona antarctica | reverse complement strand
ATAACCCCCCATGGGGAACATAAATAGCAGAGCCCACCGGTGGTGCTGGGGTGGAGGTGGGAAAAAACATCACATACAACCAGGGACCATATGCAGAGGAAGGCAGGAGGAGCATGCAGACTGGTGAGCTTAAGTAGCCCGCCCAATTGGTCAGCTGACTGCCACATCAGCGAATGACATGAGGGTCTTGCACACACTGAATACACCCACATAGTAATGCAGCATGTTAACCCCTTGAGTATAGTATGCGCCTTGAGCATGGCATTAACTCCCTTGAGTGTGACTGACTGAACTAACTCCGCAAGCTACGTCTCATTTCAGTCAGACAACTCACGAATAGATTTACCAATATTTATTACAGAATGAGTAATGAGTGTGCATATGATATTAGACTTGGCGTTCGGCTCTGCTGGATTTCTCCCTGCTCGGCATGGTTAAGCAATAACACAGAATATAAAGAGCAGGGAGATAGATATACAATAACCCCCCCAACACACATACTTTCGGTGAACTCTCACCGTTGATCCGGGCAGGTGACCCACTATGGATACACAGTGACGAAATGCAAATATGCATTTCTGGAACCTGCCGGATATGCTAACCCCCCCAACAAAGCAGAACCGGAACGCCCTACGGGAATACTCAACCGATACACATCCGTGCAGATGTCCCACTGAGAATAGTGACGAAATGCAAGCTATGCATTTCTGGATTTTGCACGGATATTTTAACTTTTACGTGAGCTATGTGTAGCCATGACTGCACGCCGAGCCGTGAGGCTTACCTCTTGGGAAAAATAATGTGTGGGGCCCCGGCCGATACCCCTTTTTTTTTTTTTTTTTTTTTCTTTTTTTAATTTTCTCCCAGCATGAGAGACAACCATCTGGGATCGGCTGGGGCATACTAACCTTAAGCTTAAGCTGAAAAAGGCCTGCTTGGCTGCGCTCGCCGATAGGCCATTCCTCTATTGCCACTATAGAGGAATATTCTACGCTGCTTTCGCAGGGCTTACGCGCGTGTAGTGCAACCATTCACCGTTACGCCGACGTCCTCAGCAAGAGGAACGCTACCGGCCCTCTGTCAGCAAGAGGAACGCCACCGGCCAGCAAGAGAACGCAAGAGAACGCAAGAGAACGCAGGAGAACGCAGGAGAACGCAGGAGAACGCAGGAGAACGCAAGAGAACGCAAGAGAACGCCACCGGCCCTCTGTCAGCAAGAGGAACGCCACCGGCCCTCTGTCAGCAAGAGGAACGCCACCGGCACTTTGTCAGCAAGAGGAACGCCACCGGCCCTCTGTCAGCAAGAGGAACGCCACCGGCCCTCTGTCAGCAAGAGGAACGCCACCGGCACTTTGTCAGCAAGAGGAACGCCACCGGCCCTCTGTCAGCAAGAGGAACGCCACCAGCACTTTGTCAGCAAGAGGAACGCCACCGGCCCGCTGTTTCAGAGCCGCTATAAACATAAGGATATTCTAATTAACGAGAGCTAAGTGTAGCTATGACTGCACGCCGCAGCCGTGCGGCTTACCTGAACTATTTCACAGGGCTTACATGTAGTGCGACCATTGACCGTTACCCCAACGTTAATCTAAAGCCAAAATGAGGAAACCACCATTACCCCGGTGTAGAGGAACACTGTAGAGGAACATCTACTGAGCCATTTGGTCATTAGCTTGTGACATGCCACCAATGAACTACCCCCAGCGACCACCGTATATGCAAGGTAATAAGATTACCATTCCTGATCAGATACAGCACTTGCATTCATTACATCCTGAATCAACACTGAAAGCTCTTCTGATTAGATGCACATAATGATTCATGGGCAGCTGAGGACCGTGGCCTGAGTTTCGGTTGGCGACTGCCGCATCAGCGTGGCAGTAGAATCAGGAGTAGCGAGGAAATGAGCTGAGAAGACCGATAGCCATGGCTTAGGCAGGGCTCACTCCACCTTACGGAGTCCAGAACGCAGCCAAAGCAGGTTTCCCAATGCAGAACTAAAAGACACAAGCAGAGACAGAGTTACTTATACTTCATCCTGACTGAATGATTAAAAGAGTAAATAGTGGATCCTAAGCACGGATCGGAAACAGAGATCATGCTGAGGGTCAAGATCAGCAGAAGAGACTTCCCACACCACACGAGCCTGATAAGCCGTTTAAAGAGAGATACCGATATTTAAAGAGAAAGCCTTAGATCTTAATCCTAGACTATTTAGACACCCAAGTGATAGAGGCCCTTTATGAATTAACTTACATGAGCGGCATATGCTCTTCATGAGGCCTTTGAGCAATTGAATATGAGCTTAAAATAAGCTTGAGTCGTGCAGACCCGAGAACTATTCAAGACCACCCTCGTCCAGAACTGGGATGAGATACACTACTATGTCCCATACAAGCAATCTATGATCATGCTGCAGAATCAGCAGCACTGCACATGGGTGATGGTGATGGACTTACTTCTTTGCCAGATACTAGAACCATCACTTTCGAAGAAAACCCAACCGGCCAAGGCGGCCAACACCGGCTGAAGAAGCATTGGTGAATCTCCTGACTGAGCGACCTTAGGACGTCTGAGATTTGTGCTGAAAGAAAGCTTAGGGCCAAAAGAACATCTGAGGGTCATGAACCTGTTGAACAAATGAGCCGCAGATAATAGATAAAACATGATATGCTTTGAGAGAAGCAAGATATATGCCTGTCCTGTATAGCCACTTATTTTTATTAATACATGTATTACTTAATTTAACATAACACTAAACAGCTTCTTTGAGGAAGCAATGACAATGGCTACAGATAATTGACAACATTGATGCCACTAACTATGAATTATTACTGCATTAATTTAGATTGCCATCCAATGCCATTAGTAGCAATAACTAAGATGAGCGGAAAAACAAGCCTTGCTGAGTCATGAGGCCCGGGGGTAGGAGCCCAACTCTTGATCCAGAAGTGTGAGGCGGATTGATGTACACGTACAGCCCCTGGACGTGACACTAGAATGACGCAGGGACTTACTCCATTACGACCGTTGATGCCGAGTGCCGAGGATCGGAGGAGGCACTGGGTTCCCATTTTTCCGGAGTCTTTGGTATGACCCAGCCGGTGATCGAGCCACAACCTCCCAGTCTCGGGGCAGACTCGTCTAGCCGCGAGGCCCCTGGGCTGGTACCAGAACGTGAAGGCTTACAACAAGATTAGAAGTAGCTACCAAGCAGCCACAAAGAAAATCGGCCCCATCCCTACTAACTGCAACGTTAAATAGATTAACAACGAGATATACTGGCCATCTTGCACAACTATAGACTACTTTAACATAAACGTTTAATGAGCACCATGAGCCAAAAGTGTTTCCAGCATTGGATCCATCGTCCTGATGATGCAGTGCTGAATGAGGTCACACAACTAACCAGGGGCGGCCTTAGGAATCTGGAGGCTCGTTTCAAGACCAAATATGAGGCCTCCATAACCTATGACGTAATTATCCTGTTGATACGGGTGTATTGATACAATAGTTTGACTGTTCAATATTGCACGCAACCATTACTCTCGACAATGATGCAGCGACAACACCACCTCTCCTCATCCTGCTGTCCCTTCACGATAAGTGTCTCCCCTTTACCTCCCAATGCTGCACATTTACCCATGGTTATTAACAGGAAATAAGTGTAACTTAACATGTGGGAGAGAGTAAGGCAGCGAGTGAGCGAGAGAGAGGCCAAAGGTGGCGGGGGACACCCGACGGTCAGTCAGCGCTCGGAGGGCCCCTGAGGGTGGAGGCCTGTTTCAGTTGAAACTGGTGAAACATAGCAAAGGCCTCCTATGCAAGTTGCAACTAACCCAACTTATGCTATATCCACTGCGGATTTATAGACATTAAACGTCATCACTGTGATATTTGCCTAATGCTGTTACTCAATACTATAGCGGTACTAAGCAACGTCAAATCGATTACTGATCTGAATACAAACTGGCAGACTACATTTCCCAGGCTGCACAGGGGAAAACACAACCAATAGGTTGCACAAGCACTGCGACACGGAAGCCAAGCTTGCTGCGAACATAGACATACGTCTATGGCTGCCTTCCTTCGTCCCAGGTCCTCTCACGGATAAGTGATGAATTAATGCTTAGGAGTTTCACTTTAGAGCTCCTGGCAGTGGATGTTAGTTGTGCAGAAATGAAGCAATACAGCGAGCTGCTAGCCTACCACCTTTTGAAACATCTTCAGTCCCACAAAACAACTGCCATTACCTAATCCTACTCAAGGACTGATCAACAGAACATACAGTATGAATCTGAAACATTAAAGGTGACAATGAGCGATGGGACACACGGTGACAAGACGCTATATGTGTATATTGATCTGAACTTCTGACCTCAAGAGAGTGAGGAGGGTATGCGCGTGACATCATCATCAAACCAGGAAGTTATGCGGGAACGCCTACTGAGTGGCAGAACACTACTTCTGGCCTTGACAGCCCATGCATCCAGACAGAAAAGTCCAATATGATTGCATTAAACGACGTTAAGCAACGCAACTCGCTTTGCCACTCAATTTGCCATTCACTTTATGCATGCGCATACCCTTTATACACTGGAGTGACTAGACCGACAGCTAGATATGCTTGAAGAGGCGGACGGAGGCAGCAGTTGTTAAGGCTTTTAACTCTTCTCCAAGACAGCTCAACCCGGATAGTGAAGCTGAGACATGATACAACGAAAAGAAAGCACTAATTAAATGATACCCATTGAGAAATACGTCCGAAAATAAACCGCTAGAAACAAATCTACAGATCTACAGCAGTAGACCGTAGGCTATGTCACTTGACATGACATTACTACAAATGCAATTTGCAATTTTAACCTACTTTAGAATGACACTGCACATAACTGAAATGGATTGAGATGAACGTTAAGATTAATAACTATGCCAAATATGACTTGACAGTGTTAATGTTAACCAGGCATAAAACTGAAGCATAATAAATCACAGGGCAAAAGGGTGCTAGCTTTAGCATTAGTTTAGCATGAACAAACCCTCATGGCAATGAGGAAACCTCAACACTACATGGCTACAAAAGCACCAAACCTATATCAAGATTGCGAGTAAGGTAGTTACCTCACAGACAACACTTTCCAAAGCACATATAGAAAGTATTTTTAAGGAATACTTTGGTAAGCAGAGTGTGACTGAAGTCTTGCTCCAAAATGAATGAACTGCTAGGAGACACAAACAGTCAGCTGAGTTGCCAGATCTTGAGAAAGAAAGCAACCAGGTGTAGAACCATCCTGTACCCGACTAGGACTCGCCATGTGACAACTTAACTTACAATATATACCCTAATGACTACGACGACTTTGAAACAATACAGTTCATTGGCCAAGGTCATTTGGATCCATGACAGAACACCAGAACCGAACAATTTGACTGCAGAAACAAGCCCAACGTTGCTTATAAAAGCGGAGGTGGCAACCACTGCACATGAGTTGAGGACCCATCACTGAATGGGAGAAACACTGCACCTGGGCTGACTTGGCAAAACATTAGCAAAATGAAAACTTGGCTATAGAACACATACCATGTTACAATAGAAGCTGCAGCACTGACTGCGCATCTGGCTTAATTACCAAAACGGGCTATTATGAAGCTTGTTGAAGCCACATAGTAGAACTCAGCAGCATTAGCAGAATCCTATCAAACTCAATATTTTGCATACAACCTGCAGGCCCTTATCACAGCAAGGGCAGTAGCTGAGAAGCATAATTTAAGCAGAAGTAGCTGCACACACGGACAGCAATAGCAGCAGCAACAACCACGAGGAACAAAAAACATCACATACAACCAGGGACCATATGCAGAGGAAGGCAGGAGGAGCATGCAGACTGGTGAGCTTAAGTAGCCCGCCCAATTGGTCAGCTGACTGCCACATCAGCGAATGACATGAGGGTCTTGCACACACTGAATACACCCACATAGTAATGCAGCATGTTAACCCCTTGAGTATAGTATGCGCCTTGAGCATGGCATTAACTCCCTTGAGTGTGACTGACTGAACTAACTCCGCAAGCTACGTCTCATTTATCATACTGAACAAAACATAATAACATATTCCCCACCCAACCAGCTCTGGTCTGAGGGAGTAATCAGAATATCTGTGGTGTACTGCAACACTGTACTGGTTCAGATGTAAACAACATGTCACACAAAGGACACAGTGCTGGGTCAACATGAATACACTCAGTCAAAGGTTTAATAGAATATACACCTGTTTATATAGAATGATACGCCTCTATATGTATGATTCCTTCACAGTGTCTGAGCAAATCGACATGTTACTTCATGAGGATGTATAAGAGCGCCCCTCAGTTCACACGGGTGTGATTTGTTTTTACAGCTAGCAGTGATTTTCAACCATTTAAATTTCAAGGACCCCCAGTTTGACATGCATTAAGCTACAGGCCCCCATTGAATGGCATTTCTATCTCTGGGACCCCAATTTATATTGTAAAATCAATGTTAATTTAACTCTGAGTGTATACAAATGGATTTTGTACTCTCTCAGAGACCCATAAGGGTACATTTGGTTCCTAATCATCTATCATTTAGCTCCCCATGCACTTTGGCCCCTTTTCCACCGGTTGGTTCCCAATGGGAACCGGTTCAGTTAATTCTTCTTGGTTCTTAGTCCATGAGCCAGAGCTCCAAAATTGGAACGTTAATTATGAATTGAGTGGGCAAAACCATACCTATATTAGATTGTTATCACCATGAAACTTCCCCAATTGAGTACTTACACGAAGACAATGATTTATTGTATTACAAATTTTACATTTTTAAATATGCAAATGAGGCATTATGTAGGAAAATATGCCAAATAATCGAAATTATGAAAAAGCTACTACTGTGGAAAGGTTATCATGTATTAATATACTTGTATTTATCCTATACAATTTACAATTTACAATTTAGGCATTTAGCAGACGCTCTTAATCCAGAGCGACTTACATTAAGCAATAACAAAAAGCATGGCATACATCACACAGTAGTTATCATGAATCATGCGTAAACTAAGAACGTAACAGTGGAGTATCTATGTAAACTAAACATACTATACTATATAATATATTATACATGTGTACTATAAAGTGCTATGACTACATAAAGTGCAATTCTAGAGCTGTCTACATAACAAGCTATAAGTCTGTTTAAAATACTAAGTCTAAGTCTACATAATGTGCTATCTAAGGGGCTAGGCTAGGGCAAGTGCTACGGGCCATGGTGGAGTCTGAAGAGGTGGGTTTTCAGACTACGGCGGAAGATTGGGAGTGAGGCTGCAGTTCTGACTGCAATGGGAAGTGCATTCCATAGTTTTGGAGCCAGAAGGGAGAAGAGTTTGGGACGTGTGGAGCGTTGTCCCGGCGTTTTTAGTGAAGGTACCTCCAGCTTCCCTGCGTTGGCTGATCTGAGTGAGCGGGAGGGTTTGTAGGGTACGATCATACTTGTGAGATATGGGGGGGCCATGCCTTTGGTTGCTTTGAATGCCAGCATCAGAGTTTTGTATTCTGTGCGGGCAGCGACCAGGAGCCAATGGAGCGAGCGGAGAAGGGGGGAGACGTACGTGTGAGAATTTTGGCTGGTTGAAGACCAAGCGTGCTGCCATTTTGGATCAGTTGGAGGGGCTTAAGTGCACATGCCGGTAGGCCAGTAAGGAGGGAGTTGCAATAGTCAAGTTTTGACAAGACTGTTGTCTGGATTAGGAGCTGGGCTGACTCCTGGGTAAACAATTTAATACAGGTCTAGTTTTTCCCACCAATTTTGGAGCTCTGGCTCATGGACTAAGAACCAAAAATAACTGAACCGGTTCCCATTGGGAAAGGGGGTCTTTGAGAACCACTGATATAAGATATGCAAATGAGATGGAATTAATTATCTTGTTTGGTGTGATGGACAAACTGCACAAAAAATGTGTTGTGCTATTTTATGCTGATGACACTTAAAATGCTGTGACTGATGTAGTTGAACTTAATTAAGTTAAAAATAAAAGATATAAATCACGGTAGTACATAATAGCCTAGCTAATAAGCCAAACTCAAATCACACTGTCGTGTGGGCAAATTTAACGGCTGATTCGCGTCTGCTTTAGCCAGGCTAATTACATAACACTTTGGGTTAAAGTATAGCATACAGTAGCTTATATGGACCTTTACCTTTAATATTACAGTACAGCTATTTCATATCTAGTCATGATAACTGTGGTGGCTGTCACGTCCACAGGGGGGCGCCCTCCCCTCAGTATACATGCAGGGAAATAGATTATTTATGAGAATTTATGAGAATTCAGACTCTCTTCCATAAATGGCTTTGGTTCAAATGTACCACAAGAGGGCAGACTTGTGACACTTTGCATTCCAGCGCTGCCATAGACCATATACTAAATGCTGTGAAAGTAGATTTCTCAAGATTCATGGCATGTTCACTGTAAAATGTGTTAGTTATAGGGCAGTGGTTCCCAAAGTGGGGACCAGGGACCCCTAGGGATCCTTGAGAGAGTTCCAGGGGTCCCCAGCTAAATGATAATTAGGAACCAAATGGACCCTTATCTGTAACCCAGAGATTTACACATTTATACAATTTGTACACTTTATACATTGGGGTTGGAGATAGAAATGCCATTAAATGGGGGACCGTAGCCTAATTCAAGTCAAACCTGGGGTCCTTGATATGAAAATGGTTGAGAATCACTGGTAGGGCTGTAAAAATCTTCTCTTATGGGGGTCCTTGGCATATCTTTTCTAATGGGGGTTCCTGGCATATCTTTTCTAATGGGGGTCCATGGGGCTAATGAGGGTCAATTTGGGGGTCCTTGACATGAAAAGGTTTGAACCACTGACACTTCACCCTTTTTGCAAAAAAAAAATATGTTAATGACGTTTAGAAGATTTAGAACACTTTCATGGGGGTCTTTATGTGAGTAATATGTGGTTTTAGGTATTTTAGATTTTAGCAGTGAGCCCAGTGTCTCTGATGTCATGGACATTGGGCTCACTTCCTTCCTGCATGGACTACAATTCCCATAATGCTTTGGTGCACTGTTCCTCCTTGTGGGGGAGGGCTGTCTTACTGAGACAACATGTAGCCCAGGACGTAAGTGAGCCCAGTGTCGATGACATCAGAGACACTGCATGGGCTCACTGCTAAAATCAAAAATATCTAAAACCACATACACACATAAACATATTTCTTTGCAAAACGGGTGAGGTGTCCCTTTAACGTGTGTTAAACGTGCAAAAGTCAATATCCATATAGGAAATAAAAGTTATCCATAACACAGAGAGAAACTTTTAATTTCAACTCTTCATCAGTGGTGTGTAAAGTAAGTAACTAAGTACATTAACCCAAGTACTGTACTTATAAGTAGACAGTTTTTGAGTGGTGCAACGACTCCCTTACGGAGCTATGTGTGTGGGTGGCTGCCTGCCTGGGTAGCTGGCTGGGTGCGTCTGAGCATGAAAACAGCATGGTTGTTTTTCACCACCTGTGCTCGCCTGAATCGGGCCGGCACCCTAGGTGCGTTCCTGTGGGTCCGTACAGTGACAGTACAGTAGAGGGTGCAGTAGAGGGACTCCCACACGTAACTCTGTGTCTCTGTCATTTCTCAACCGCTTTGGACACGGGGCGGCTCGCCGGAATCGGGCCGGCACCCTGGGTGCGTTCCGAACCCCCCCCCCCCACACACACACACACACACAGAGTTGCACCACTCACTTCACACGGGTGTGAATTTACTTTACTGGAGTATATTTCCAAATTTCCATATATTTTACTTGGCACTACACGCCTACATCTCAGACGCTATAGGCAAACTTCACTGCAGTTATTTGAAAACTTTAGTTACTAGTTACTTTATTACGATTATTATCACAAAACACATTAACCCTATACATTTTAGCCATTTTCAGCTCACCATCAGGCACGTGCAGAGAGTGTTAGAGAGGCAGGGGCTGAAATCCCATAAGAGGGCACTTTTGGACAAAAATAGCAGGGGCTCATTTCAAAAGATGTTTTAAATACATTTCAAAACTTGTGTAACCGGAAGGTTCCCAGTTCGATCGCTGTGGGCTCCCCCAGAGTGTCGAAGTTTCCTTGAGCAAGACTCTGTCTGAACCCTTAATTACTACTGATGTGCAGGTTGGTGCTTTTCATGGTTTCCTCCGCCATCCATTGTGTGTGTGTGTGTGTGTGTGTGTGTGTGTGTGTGTGTGTGTGTGTGTGCGCGCGCGCGTGCGTGCGTGCGTGCGTGCGTGCGTGCGTGCGTGACTGTGAATGGGTGAATGTACACTCCATGTAAAGTGCCTGGATGAAACCGCTGTATAAATGCACCATTTATCATTTACCCATAACACAGAGACAGAAACTTTTCATTTCAAGAATCCCCCCCCCCCCCCCCCCTCTCCCTGTCCTCCACTGCTCCTCCAATAACTCCTCACATCTCCCCATCCCCATCCGCCTCCCCCCCCCCCCCCCTACCCCTCCTCCTACTCCTATGTGGAGGAACTCAAGTCATCTGCGGTCCATCTGGCCACTGGCTGTGCGGGAGCGGTAATACCCCCTCATATTCCTCCTGCTTCCCAAGCACCCGTGGACAATCCATTCTCCCTCCCACTCCCCAAACCCCCCCCCCCCCCCCCCCTCCTCCCCCCCCTGCCGGCCCTGCTGATCCCCATCCCAGGACTAGAGAGGTGGGATCCGGTGTCAGTGCCCCAGAAAGACCCCTCTCTCTCTCTCTCTCTCTCTCTCTCTCTCTCTCTCTCTCTCTCTCTCTCTCTCTCTCTCTCTCTCTCTCTCTCTCTCTCTGGAACATGTGGGGGGCTCAGCGCCGCGCCAAGCAGTGTTGCTCAGAGGGGCTCAGTTTCACTGTTTGGAATTCTCACAGTAGCTCTCATGGCGGAGCGCTGCCTGCAACAGATCCATTGTTTCCCAGGTGCTGCTGCTGCGGCCTGTGTGAGAGAGACGGACGTCCAGCCAGTCTATTCTCACGCATGCACGTGCACATGCACGCGCGCGCACGCGCACGCACACACATGCACGCACACGCACATCACGCACATGACACACACACACACACACACACACACACTTGTGTCCAGTGTCGTGTGTATAGCCTGGTATTTTATTGAAATAAAAATTAATAATAATCACGTCCAAACCAATGACTTCAAAAACGTTTTTCCCCCGATACACCCATGCAGGCTGAGTGTATGTACAGTACAAAAAAATAAAAAAGGCAATTTTTGTTCCAGTCCATTATCCAACAATCTGTAGCCAACGTGGCAATAGCTCTGAAAGTGATCCCACTCGATAGTTAAAAATAGCTTTTGATAAAAAAAATTTTTAAACAAGAATCTTTCGAGATTCATCTCCTACACCATGTATGCATATAGTTAGTTCATCCGTCCATGTTCTGGTACAGTGAATATTGTCGCCTACATACAGTACAGTACAGTACACACAGTGGAGACTGAAACCAGCTACCGCGCCCTCTCTGAGTGGTAAAGGCCTACTATAGATTCCTGCATTGCACCACCACAGATAACGGACCACGTTATACGTACGTACTTGTCAGAACCGAGAGGGTTTCAGAGTCCTAAGTGACGAGGAGGATAGGAGCAGCTCTACTGGGCCTGCTAATGTACAGTAAATGTGACGGGTGGGTTGAATTGGTGAGTTATGCAAGGCTTTCAGAGCCACCGGTGCTTTTTAGAGCGATATACTTTGGCACGTTGCGTAACACATTGTGCTCCTCGCGGTTGTCCGTGTGGGAGTGGAACACTCACTGACTCACAACAGGTGAAGAAGAACCGCAGTACTGTTGATCTGGACGGCACATTTTGATGTAGTTTTGGTCATATTAATTAGTCTTTAGTTTTAGTCAAATGAAATTATTCAGTTTTAGTTAACCATTTAGGCCTGACGTCGAAATAAAAAAAAGTAAGTCTTCTGAAACAATATATATTCAAAGATTTGTGCCGCATTTTCACGATTTAAAAAAAATAGCAGACCTACAAGCGCGCCACTCGGTGGCGCGCTATGAGCTTGTAGATCTGTAAATTATAACATAATGTTTAAAACACCAAAAGGGGTTCCCGCCCAGAATGGCTTAAATGATAATATTGTTGCAGGAAACCTCCTAACTACATTTTTGAGGTTTTTGATAAAATAAAATAAAATCTGTGCTATTTAACACCCATTACATCTATGTGTTGTTTTGAAAATATTGAACCAATGGAAAGTAGTAAATAAAGCTTTGGACAAAACCTCTTAACTCCATTGGACCCTCACACTGTCTGCTAAAGCAGCTAACTCCACCACCTCTCCCCCTCCCAAAGTGTCTGCTAAAGCAGCTAACTCCTCTCATGCAAGTAATTGACAATATGTAAAATCACAACACCAACTTTGATGTGGCAGTATTGCTTTGTTTTCAAAATAGAAGGATTTTTTTAATTTCCTGAAAAATGTATATTTTTCATTTCCTGAAAAGTGAACATTTTGGAGTTGGTTTCTTCCTGACAGCAGAGATATAATAAATGCGAGTTGACTAAATCTGCAGTTGATTTTGGATTATGTCCCTATGGGTATACGTCAGTGGTTCCCAAAGTGGGGTCCGGGGACCCCTAGGGGTCCTTGAGAGAGTTCCAGGGGGTCCCCAGCTAAATGACAATTAGCAACCAAATGCACCCTTATGGGTCTGTAACTCAGAGAGCGTACAAATAGAACCAAATGGACCCCCTAACGGGTCCATTTGGTTCCATTTGTATGCACTCAGAGTTATAAATGAACTTTGATTTTACAATATACATTGGGGTCCCAGAGATAGAAATGCCATTAAATGGGGGACCGTATAGCCTATAATTCAGGTCAAACCTGGGGGTCCTTGAAATTAAACGGGTTGAGAATCACTGCTAGAGCCGTAAAATATCTTCTCTTATGGGGGGTCCGCAGGCTAATGAGTATCATTTTGGGGTGTGTGTGTGTGTGTGTGTGCGTGTGCGTGTGCGTGTGCGTGCGCGTGCACGTGTGTGCGTGAGCCATCAACCCCACACAGCTTGAAACTCTGGCACATGACCGCTCAGCCTGGCGGGTCACATGTGTCATGCAGGGCAATCTCACACATGACATAAGCGACAGCAACCAGCAAAGGAGGTTGGAGAGACATGCCACTGCCCAGCGACACCGGAGGGAAGCCGGCATTCCTCCAACGGACGGGATCCCCTGCCCCGCCTGTGGAAAGATCTGCGGCCTCGACAGCCACACCAAGTGGCACCAGCGCCAACAACGCTTATCTACATAGTTACAACTGTTTTAATGTTGATGATCTACGAACTGATGTTTATTAAAGCGTTTCATGGACAATTTATTTGTTCTGTATAAGTGCGCCCGCTAAATGCCCCCATGCACACCTCTAAATAATATGTTACGACGAGATGCAGAATTGGTGTTGCTGGGCATACTGTAAGCTCGTTTGTTTGTTGCTTTCCATGTCTGTATTTGTGCATGCATTTGTGCATGGAGGGCCAGTGGGAAAAAGGTCCCATTTCCCATCCCAGCTTTCAAATGTATAAAAGCTCAAAAAGAAAAGGAAAAGAAAAAGAAAGAAATGTCAACGCTCTCGATCTGCTATTTTTCACACGTTTTCCCCGAACTCGTTGGCTTCTGGAGACACGGCGATGACATGGATTTCTAAACAAATGCTTTCATTGCAAAATGCTGCGTTCAAGATCAGGAGAGTTCTGGGGGAAAAAAAATAATTTTCGGGGCATGGAAAAGAGACGAGGACCAGTAGTAAACGCTGCATTCGTGGTCTGGAGAGGGCAGTTGTTTTACTGCCTGAAGGTCAGTGGCATGCCGTTCCTGCACCACCCTCCATGACGTTCCTGCACCACCCACCATGACATTCCTGCACCACCAACCATGACGTTCCTGCACCACCCACCATGATGTTCCTGCACCACCCACCATGACGTTCCTGCACCATGCACCCTCCATGACGTTCCTGCACCACCCTCCATGACATTCCTGCACCACCCACCATGACGTTCCTGCACCACCCACCATGACGTTCCTGCACCACCCTCCATGACGTTCCTGCACCACCCTCCATGACGTTCCTGCACCCTCCATGACGTTCCTGCACCATGCACCCTCCATGACGTTCCTGCACCACCCTCCATGACGTTCCTGCACCATGCACCCTCCATGACGTTCCTGCACCATGCACCCTCCATGACGTTCCTGCACCACCCTCCATGACGTTCCTGCACCACCCTCCATGACGTTCCTGCACCCTCCATGACGTTCCTGCACCACCCTCCATGACGTTCCTGCACCACCCTCCATGACGTTCCTGCACCCTCCATGACGTTCCTGCACCATGCACCCTCCATGACGTTCCTGCACCACCCTCCATGACGTTCCTGCACCATGCACCCTCCATGACGTTCTTGCACCACCCTCCATGACGTTCCTGCACCACCCTCCCTAGCTCCCATTCCTCCCACTGCTGTTTCTGCTCCTCGGTATACGTCCGCCTCATCAGTGACCGGCTCCTCCCGGCACGGAGAGGCCTCAGGGAAACCCCTCTGGATTGGATGATAAGATAACTGCTGTACGAACAGCAGGTCAGTGAGAGCGCGTTGCACACACATGACTCATGTATGTACCGTATATACAGCGCTGTACTATACGTCCACATGCGTGTGCGTTGGTGGTGTAATGATGTGTTCAATGTAAATGTAAATGTGATCTTTTCTCGTCTTTGTTACGGAGTTGCACCGTGCAGTAACGCCTCCACCACAAGCCATGTTGGCTTGTGGTGGAAATCTTTGTCAAAATTCCATTTCTGCCACGACGGACATACACAAAATGAGGGGACAATAATATTACCAGAAACATATATAAAGAGATAGCCCTGTACGACCATAATGGGTCTGTAACTGAGAGTGCAACAGATGGAACACTCTCAGAGTCAAGGGGGTCCTTGAAAATAAAACATTTGAGAACCACTAGTGCTAGTTGGACTCACAATGTGCCATAGTGTCGTAGTAAATCAGTGTCATACAGTGTTGATTTCGTCGACTAAAACTAAGACGAAAAATGTTCGTCGACTACCTTGGAAACTAAATGGAAACTAAATAAAAGCTAAGCTATGATGACTAAAACTGAGACTAAATATACTGACAATTTCGTCAACAAATAAAAACTAGACTAAAATGTTAGGAAGGGACTAGTGGGCAAGATATCCAGTATAAGTAATTTTACAATTAGTTGCATGTAAAAACAGTCATTACGACAGCATCAAGGCCCACCAAAATACATTTTAGTCGACTAAAATCCTATGATATTTAGTCGACTAAAACTAGACTAACACTAAGACATTCCAGGTGACTAAAATGTGACTAAAACTACATTAAATCTATTCAACAGACTATATGACTAAAACTAAAATCAAAATGTGCTGGCAAAAACAACACTGGTGTTATACATATTCTGAAGAAAACCTGGAGACTTGACATGACAGTAATTGGGTCTTATATGATAAAGAAGAACATTCTAATAGTGTGTATAACAGAAAATCAATGATTTGCCACAGACAAGGACAAGTCTTTGCCACGCGGACACAAGATCTTGTTGCGATCTCTGTTGGCGTCGATTCTCAAAAGCTCATATGTATTTCCTACTAATTACAGTACAACAATTATTAAGAAAATTGTATTGTGTTTTTTTGGGGAAAAAAAGTAAGAGACAGCCATGCAGCACATATAAACAGATATGGCTTTTTTATTGAATAGGAATGGATATTGTAACAATAAATCAAAGAAAACATGTACACCTATCAACATGTCGGATTTGTTGCTCTCTTTTTTCTTTTTACAAATTCAAACAAACAAATAAATGGACCTTAAATCTAAAACATTGTATTTAAATACAGATTGGAAATAAAAAAAATATATATATACGTATATGCAGAATACAGAGCAAAACTAGACCAATAAAACCATAATGACACGTACAAAAAAAATGTACTTTCAACATTGTGTTTCAAAGACAAAACAAAAAAAGCTAACAAACAAACAAACAAAAAAACACATCTCGAATGATGTGAAATGCAAGTGGTAAAATGTACCTATTTTTTTTTTACAGTATACCTTTTTGTGATTTAATTCAGATAACAAATTAATCTATTCACAGAATATACAACTCAATAAACGTTTGATCCACCAGTTGCTTTCGAGTGTGTGCTTCATTAGTAAGGGCCCTGGTTATTATAAATGGCTGTTTATAGTTTTGTGTTCTTTTCTCAGTGTTTTGACTCATTCACAGTACAGGGTTTTAGCACATCCACATCTCTGTCCTGCATGGCCAGCCTGTCAGTCTAAGCCCATGTAACACACGCACACACATGAACAACACCCAGTGGCGTGCACAGATAGACACTAGGGGGTGCTAGAGCACCACCTGCCCTTGCCCTCTGGACAGCAATGTGCCCTTTTTGAGAAAAAAAAACATGTTTGTTTTTGTACAGTGTACAGTATGTGGACCATGGTGACATTGATCAATTCTTCTAATATATTATTTATGCCCCAAAATCTATAAATCTCACACTATTAAGGCAACCGGCCGGTTCCACGCGCTGCACAAGGTGCCCTTTTTCACTTGAGCACCTGCCCCTCTAAATGTCTGTGCACGCCACTGACAACACCTCTTCTTAATCGCCTATACTTCCATGAGCAAGAGTTCTTTACAAAATCATCACAGAAATATAGAAGTTGTTTTCATAGATCATAGAACCAGAGGAGGAAAAAAAGGCTGAGCGCAGGGGCCATTTTAATACTGCAATACCGGAAGGGCTTTTCATTTCTGACTGAGAGAAATCTTTGGTCAACATTAGCATTTATGCGACACAATTAACCGAAACAGCAAAAAGACAAAGTCGAACAAATCCACGTGGATCATCACACGACACCAAGAAACAATAACTTATTGATCAAGTTCACAACACGTTAGCTTTGTAAGAAAAAAAAATCAAATCAAATAAAAACGTATTTTTTGTTTGTTTGCAATAAAGACCGTAGTCTGAAAGAACTAAATCACACACATCTAAGAAGATACTTCACGGCTGCTTTTGTTTTAAAGTGTGCATAAATTCACAGGGAAAATGTGGGCAGTCGACGTTGAGGACACTGAACAAAAAAAATCAATTTGATACAGTTTGATGACTAAGCTACTTATCACCCCGAACAGTACAGTACACAATACAAGGTTATGCCTCTGAATCTGAGTCACTGTACGGTTTGAACTGTAAGGAAAATAAATCTTAACGCATACTGCATAGAAATAAACAATCTATTCAGGTAAGTTGAGCTGAGGTGTAATGTTTATATATGTTTTTCAGATGACACAGGCTTACAAACGCTGTACCGTTTTAAGGGTGAGGAATGGTTAATTTTCCAGTTTAGGTAAAAAATCTTTTGATTGTTCTTTACAGTATCAGAGGTGTAAACACAGACATGTACATAAGACTTGCATAAGGATGCATGTGTTGATCGGTCAGGAGAGCAACAATCGCCATTGTATATTTCTGAGTGAAGACGTGTCAAGAAAGGAACAAATAAAATAAAATGAATAAAAAGGGAAACAAAAATAGTGGCCTTAATCGTAACATTTTGCTCCCCTTCCCCAAAAAAGCAGTGGAATCTGCAACAAAATAGCTCTTCATAATCTAAATTCAAAGCTTTACTAAACACTAAAACACCCCTTTTACACTTTTACCCAAACAATGACAACAGTATGGACAACAATAATGGAATGCAAAAAGTGCTATCTGGAAAATCCTGTTTTCAAAGAAAAAAAGAGAGGAAAATAAAAGAGATAGAGGGGGGGGGAGAACGGAAAGCAGAATGAGGGGAACCTGTGTGGTGCGTTCGCTGAAGTTCAGAGTTTCTTTTAGTTTTTTAGTCGTGGTCCAGAGAGGTCCCGGAGCTGAGCGCTAGGTTCCTGTGGAGGTTGGGGTTCTGGCTGTGTCTGTTCCTGCTCCGCACCGACGAGAAGGATGTGTCGCAGCCGGGGACCTTGCACTTGTGGAGCAGCCGCAGGTGCACGGTCTTGTAGTGGGCCCTGAACGTGCCCTTGTTGCTGTACACCTTCTGGCAAACGTGGCAGGTGATCGGAGAGCCGCTGCCGCCGCCGCCCCCCTGAAGAAGTGCCCCCTGTCCTCCCCCTCCTCCTCCCGCCCCGGCGCAGCCCAGGGTCCTCCCCTCCTCCCCCCCGAGCTCCCCCCCCTGGCTCCCCGGCAGCAGCCGGCCCCCTACTCCCCCCAGTCCGTCGCAGCTATCGTCACTGTCGTCCATCGGGAGAGCCTCCATCATCTCCTCCTCATCCTCGTCCTCCTCCAGCCCGTCCCCTTCCTCGCTGCCGGCTCCGTCCGAGTCCCAGGAGGAACCGCGGAGGGCGGGAGGAGGAGGAAGAGGAGGCGCCGACGAGGAGGTGCTCAGGTCCAGGACCGCCCCGACGTCCTCTCCCCCTCCTCCTCCCTCTCTCTCCCCTCCTCCTCCTCCCTCGATCCCCGCGGTGCGAGGAGACGTGTTGGCGCTGTGGGTCATCTTGCTCATGGGGTACACCAGGCCCATGCGGTTGCGTCCTCCCCTGAAGATGACCGATGTCTGGGTGGTGGAGTCTCGGTGTGGGAGGACGTCCCCTGCAGTCCGCTGTCCGTCCGGACAGAAGTCCAGGCCCAGGAAGTCTCTGTCTCTGTCCCCTCCTCTGCAGTGGGACAGGGGCGAGTAGACCGGCCTGTACGTGTCTTTGGTCAGCAGCTTATGGTGAAGGTTGAGGTTCGCACTGTGTCTGCGACATGGACATATGGAGAAAGAACGTGTTACTGTACAGGTAGAATATTACAATACAAAATACAAAAGTATTGAATGTACAAAAACCACAATGACTGACTGTCAATCAATCATCTGACTTGTATAAAGCACTTGGACTAAAACTATGACGAAAAATGTTCGTCGACTACCTTTTTTTACTGACCAAAACTAAATAAAAACAAAATAAAAACTAAGCTCTAATACGATATAATATATGAATAAATATATTGACAATTTCGTCAACTAATAAAAACTAGACTAACATGTTAGGGAGGGACTAGTGGAGAAGAGATCCAGTAGAACTAAAAGACAAGTCATTTTATGTTTGGTTTGCGCTTGGGTGTTGCGCTCTGAAAATATAGCAGATCTACAATAGCCTTGCATAGCCTGGGGCTAATTGTTTTTGCAATGGCAGATTCGCAAGGCTAGATCTACAAGCTCACAATATTACCTGTCTGTTTATATTGCATTGTAGTGGTGTCAAAGATAATCGATTCAGCAATAATCGAATAAAGAGCGAACGTTTTTTTTTATTTTGACGCCAGGCCTAAATGGGTACGTGCTATAATATAAATAAATACATTTTGAGCGGGGTTGAGCGCGTACCTGTCTCGGCTCCTGCGCGAGGGGAAGGCCGCGTTGCAGCCGGCCACCGTGCACATGTGCATCTCCTTGAGGTGCACGTTGCGGTAGTGCATCTTGACGCTGTACGGGTTCTTGAAGGTCTTGCCGCAGATCTCGCAGTGGTGCGGGAGGAGCTCGTCCGACTCGGGGTCCTCGAGGTGCGACAGCCCCCCGTCGCCGCCGCGGTCCTCCGTGACGCCTCCGTCCCTGTCGCCGCCACCGCCGCCACGCTCCGACAGGCTCAGCGCCACGCCGTTCCTGCACTCTGCACCCTCCTCCTCCTCCGCCTCCTCCTCTTCCTCCTCGCGGTCCAAGTCGCTGCACGTCTTGTTGGAGTTCACACCCTTAGGGCTGTCATGGTTACAACGTTTAAGTTGGCGATTAATTGTCATACAAATAATTAGTGATGCACAATAGAGCGTCGCAGTCCCGCCCCCTTTCAGAAACGACGAGGGCACAAGAAAATAATTCCCCGTTCCTTTTCCCCATAGACGTTAGCAAAAGTATTTATTTAAAGACCTTTAAAGCCTCGGACGAAGCCAACAGCCGAGTTGAAGAATCATGACAACAAACACATTTTTTGGGGCCGAACAAATAATTAGAAAGAAGAAAAAAAGGGCAGGGTACAACACTTTTTTTTGTTTTGTTTTCTTCTTTCTAATTATTTGTTCTGCCCTATTTATTTTGTTTATTGTCATGATTTGTCAACTCGGCTGTTGGCTTTGTCTGAGGCTTTAAAGGTCTTTAAATAAATACTTTTTGAAACGTCTATGGGGAAAATGAATGGGGAATTATTTCCGCATCGAAATCGGCCGTATCGGCCATAAAAATGCCATATCGGTACCGGATCGGTCTAAAAAATAATGCTGATTATTTTCACCGATATTGATGACGCAATAATAATGTGACCGCCAGTGGATTACGCAGAGCAGCCAGTCTGCCTGTCTGTCTCTTTAAGAGCGTCACCTGTTCGTGGAGACGGGGGCAAAAATTCAAGTTCAATATAAAGCTAATAATAATAAAGTAATATATCGGAATCGGCCGATATGACCGTGAATATAATCAGAGATCGGATATCGATCATAATTTCAATATCGTGCATAACTAATTGCGATTAACGATTTTAATTGTGTCGTCATGGCATTGAACATTGGAAAAAATAAATTAATGTAATGTTTTTGGGCTTAATGTAATGTTTTTGGGCTTCGTAATCAAAAATGGCAAAGGGCAGTTATGACGAATAACCGAAATATTCAAATGAATGACTTTCATCTTAAAAAAGATGATAAAAAGATAATAATAATAATAATAATAATAATATCCAATCTACAAGCTTACAAGGCATCACTTATTTTCAGCTTTTTTTTTACTATTTGCAAATGTATTTTTCAAACATGGATACGATTATGCCAAACAATTGCGATTACATCTCAAATAACTTTGATCAGACGATATTTATGTAATAATCGTGACAGGGCCTTCTTACCCGCACTCTGGCTCGGCGGTGTCCTCGGCGGACGGCTCCCGGAAAAGAGCTCGCCGGTCGGCGTTGATGGGCTCTCTGCCACGCTTGAGGGAGTCGCTGAAGTCGTGGTGCAGGTGCGTCGGTTTGTTGTCGTCGTCGTCGTACGGCGAGGGCGCGCACGCCATGATGACGCCCGCGTCGAGACGCCGGCGCTGCCGCTGCGCCATTGTCTCATCGTCCTCCTCCTCTTCCCTCAGCAGCGCCCCCTGGTGGTGGTGGTGGTCCGGCTTCATGTCGCGCTCCTCCTCTCCCCCCGGGGTCTGTCTGGAACACACGCGTCCTCCTGAGGGATGGGATGATGGGGCCGCATGAAAATTACAAGGGTTGTCCCGATACGATCACGTGATCGGAATCGGATTATTTTGTCTATAATTTCAGTTCTATTTTTTATTTATTTAGTTCAGTTAAGGAAAATGTTTTTATTTTAGTTTTATTTCGCTATAGTTTCCGTGGGCTGTGAATCTTTGGGTGTCCCACGATTCGATTCCGATTCTTGGGGTCCCGATTCGATTCAAAATCGAAAACGTTTTTTTAAAAATTCAAAAGCATTTTTTTCCAGATTCAAAACGATTCTCTATTCAAAATGATTCTCGGTTCAATACATAGGATTTCATCACAATCTACTCCAGCCAACTGAAGTGACTATACTACAGTAACTTGAAAATGACTGAAGACATGATGTTTACTGTGATTTTTTTGACACCCCTATTAACTACAATAATAACCTCTTACCATCGTACCCCTCCCTGTCCCTGAGGATCTGCGGAGGAGGCGGCGGGCCCTCGTCCTCGGAGCTGCTGCCCGCGTGGTGGCGCTCCGTGCCCTCGTCCCTCTCCACCATGGCCTCCTTCTCGATCTTGATGGGCATGCTGGACTTGCGGGACTTCTTCTTGGGCACGGGGTGGTGGTGGTGGTGGTCCGTGTTGTTGGCCATGCAGGACTCCATCATGGGCGTGGTGGCAGCGGCGGCGGGCTTGAGGGGCACGGAGGAGGAGAGGAGGGGCAGGGAGGGCATGGGGGTGCCCGGCGTGTTGGCCAGCTCGGCCGGAGTCACCAGGCTGCGGTAGAACGGCAGCACCGGCTGCACCGTCTTCAGGTTGGGGAAGAGGATGCCGCTCTGGCCCATGCTGCGTGATGCACGGGGAAGGACCGTTTACAGTTTAGCAGACGCTCTGAACCCATTTTTACCTGAGATCAGATTCTAAAAATGTCTTCTACATCCTGACAGTTTTCTGAAAAAGCTATGTTTCTATGTCAGTCGTTCTTCGATTTTTCAAAAATAGCAGACCTACAAGCTCGTAGCGCGCCACGAGTGGCGCGCTATGAGCTTGTAGATCTGCTATTTTTCAATAGCTAAAGCATAACATAATGCTAAAACCAAAAGGGGTTCCCGCCCAAAATGGGTTAACCCATTTAGGACTGAGACCAGATTCTACCAAATGTCGTCTAAATCATGACAGTTTTCTGAAAATCCTATGTTTCTATATGTCAGTGGTTCTCAAACTATTTCATAACAAGGACCTCAAAAAAGTATATGTAATATAATTACATACGACCCCCATCTGAAAATATGTTGTTCCATTTTGAAACATTTTGAAAAATGATCAGACGATTCATTTTCGATAATCATGTTATAGATAATCAAGCTTTTTGTTTTGTTCTAGACCTTTTCTTTATACTATGCAATCATATCTGTAAATTATATGTATTGCATTCAAATAATTTTTTTTAAACGTTTTGTTATCCACAGGTTGAGGCCTCGTATAAGCCCTTTGGGCTTCTTGGCTCCTCCTAGCATTTAATTATAATTTTTTTCTACGTATCTTCCCTTTTGTACTGTCTTTATACTGTGCTAAATCAAAATTAATCAAATCAAATTCTCACCTTGGGAAGGAGGAGGAGCTGTGCAGCTTGTTGTGTCCGGGGTCCACGTGGCTCACCATGTAACTGGGCACGGCCTTGTGGCTCTCCAGTGTGGAGGACACCGGGACACAGCCGCCGTAGTCGGACCTCTTGCAGTCCGACTCGGAGCCCTCGTCCCCGGACAGGCCGCCGCCGCGCAGGTCCTTGTCGCGGTTGTTGCGGTTCATGGGCATGTGCAGCCGCGGGTTGGGGTTGGCGCTGTGGCGGTTGCGGCTGCGCAGAGAGCTGAACACCATGTTGCAGCCGTCGATGGTGCACTGGATCAAAAATAAAAACCTAATCAAATCACGTTTATTAAGCCCTGAGGTCGATTCTAAACGTTTGCCTCTCCTAACAGGGTACCAACATCAATGCAGAATGGATAGTGGACAACATCTTAGCTTAATGACAACAAAATAAGTTTTGGGTCTGCGAGGCTAAATGTCATCAAATGGTGGTTCCGTGGCTCAAATGCCGAATAAATAATTAGCCTCTCTCAGACCCAAAACTAAAGAATATTTTGTTCTTCTACAATCTACATTATCTAATTGTGTAGACTTCTTGTAAATGAAGTAATGCAGATGATTAACAATAATTTAACTCTTGAGAGCGTAAAATGAAACCAAATGGACCCTTTGCATTTTACGCTCTCAAGAGTTATAAGATCTAATAAGGGTCCATTTGGTTACCAACTGTCCATCATTTAGCTGGGGACCACCTGGAACCCACTCAAGGACCACTAGTCGAAAACCACTGCATTAGATCATTGACACTGGGTGGAAAAATAGGTTACAAAATTGTAAAAAATAAAACAATGATGTGACTAAACCTTGGGGTTGTGTCTAAACCTTGGGGTTGTGTCTAAACCTAACCTTGGGGTTGTGTCTAAACCTTGGGGTTGTGTCTAAACCTTGGGGTTGGGCTCAACCTTGGGATTGTGTCTAAACCTTGGGGTTGTGCCTAAACCTTGGGGTTGTGTACCTTGGGGTTGTGTCTAAACCTAACCTTGGGGTTGTGTCTAAACCTTGGGGTTGTGTCTAAACCTTGGGGTTGGGCTCAACCTTGGGGTTGTGTCTAAACCTTGGGGTTGTGTCTAAACCTTGGGGTTGTGTACCTTGGGGTTGTGTATAAACCTTGGGGTTGGGTACTTTGGGGTTGTGTCTAAACCTTGGGGTTGTGTCTAAACCTTGGGGTTGTGTACCTTGGGGTTGTGTTTAAACCTTGGGGTTGTGTCTAAACCTTGGGGTTGTGTACCTTGGGGTTGTGTCTAAACCTTGGGGTTGTGTCTGTCTAAACCTTGGGGTTGTGTACCTTGGGGTTGTGTCTAAACCTTGGGGTTGTGTCTAAACCTTGGGGTTGTGTCTAAACCTTGGGGTTGGGCTCAACCTTGGGGTTGTGTCTAAACCTTGGGGTTGTGTATAAACCTTGGGGTTGTGTATAAACCTTGGGGTTGTGTACCTTGGGGTTGTGTCTAAACCTTGGGGTAGTGTCTAAACCTTGGGGTTGTGTCTAAACCTTGGGGTTGTGTCTAAACCTTGGGGTTGTGTCTAAACCTTGGGGTTGTGTACCTTGGGGTTGTGTCTAAACCTTGGGGTTGTGTCTAAACCTTGGGGTTGTGTACCTTGGGGTTGTGTCTAAACCTTGGGGTTGTGTCTAAACTTTGGGTTTGTGTCTAAACTTTGGAGTTGTGTACCTTGGGGTTGTGTCTAAACCTTGGGGTTGTGTCTAAACTTTGGGGTTGTGTCTAAACCTTGGGGTTGTGCCTAAACCTTGGGGTTGTGCCTAAACCTTGGGGTTGTGTCTAAACCTTGGGGTTGTGTCTAAACCTTAAGCACAATAATTGCATTGTATGTAGTCATAGCACCTCATAGTACATATGTATAGCATAGTTTAGTATATATGTATAGTGTATATGTATAGTGTCATTATATAGTTATGTTCTAGTTACGTTCTTAGCTTACGCATGTTTCATGATAAATGCATTTTATATATGTGATGTATTCCCATGCTTTTGTTCTTGCCTAAATGTTAGTCGCTCTGGATTAAGAGCGTCTGCTAAATGCATAAAATGGAATTGTAAATTGTAAACCTTGGGGTTGTGTCTAAACCTTGGGGTTGTGTCTAAACCTTAGGGTTGTGTCTAAACCTTGGAGTTGTGCCTAAACCTTGGAGTTGTGTCTAAACCTTGGGATTGTGTCTAAACCTTGGGGTTGTGTCTTGGGTTGGGCTCAACCTTGTGCTTGATCTTGAGGTGCACGGCGTTGTAGTGTATCTTCAGCGTTCCCTTGTCGTAGAAGGTCTTCTCGCAGGCGCTGCAGTAGACGCGGCCCTTCCTCAGGCCGCTCCCTGCCACGCCCCCCATGCCTCCCCCCGACCCCCCGCCGCCGTTACGGTCCAGGCCGCAGCGCAGCTTGGTCTCGGGCGACATCTGCATGACCTCAGAGCTCATGGAGGGCGTGCAGGGAGTGGACGGACCGTCCGAGTAGTTGTCACTGCATGGCGGGGGGAAGCAAAGGATTGTTATTGAATGGATTTATAACCCAAAAAAAATAAAGAAAACTAAAAGAAAAGAAAAAAAAAATATATATATATATATATATTTTTTTAAATGGTATATTTAGTTTTTATTACACAATAATGATTGAATGATTTTGAATCCTGCACCTGACAAATAACCCCCAAAAAAATGAAAAAACATAAACCTAAACTAACACTAAAACCAATAAAAGCTAAACTAAAGTTTAGTTTAGAAAAAAGTCCAAACTAACTAAAACTAAACTACGATGAACTACAACGCCCAGACTCTTCTTCTGACCTGGTGGGGAAGTCCTCCGCCTCCATCTTGGTGCTGATGGAGAGGCCGTCGATGCCGTTGTCCCGCTCTCGCTCCAGGTCGGAGGTGAAGGAGGCCGAGCTGGAGCCCAGCAGGCTGCTCTCGGTGGGCGGGTGGGGCAGAGACACCACCAGGCCGTCCGTCCTCCCATGGACGTCCCCCCGGGGTCCAGCCTGTTCATCCCCGCGTCTCGGACCCTGCAGCGGCTCCATCTACAGCGGGGGGGGGTTTCAATTAATATACCGATGATACAATAATCCTGTCGTACCATATAGAGCGCCGCAGTCCCGCGAGTCGTGACAAATCATGACAATAAACATAATATTTTGGACCAAACAAATAATTACAAAGAAGACAAACAACAAGAAAAGTGTTGTAACCTGCCGTTTTTTTCTTTTTTCTAATTCTTTGTTCGGCCCAAAAAAATTTGATTCCCCCCCCCTTTACCTCCTCTATGATGATTTCCTGTTTTTGGCTATATCGAAGTGCTATTTACATGTCTCTAGATGTTATGATGAATTGAACATGGTGGACCCTATTGTAAACATGTGTAATGCTTTATGGTGTCGTCCACTCACAGATAACAGTTTTAACGTTAATAAACATTTCAATCAATCAATATTGTGATACATATCTATGGTGAGGTACCCACCACTAGCGGGGGGTTGTGCTGGGAGGAGGGGTTTAGCATTGGGCCCCCCGGGGGGCCCGGCACCGAGCCCAGGAGGGGAGCGGGGACGGAGCCCAGCAGCTGGAAGGGCAGCATGAACGCCATGCTGTTGATGAAGTTCTCAAAGTGGTGCACGTTGTTGTTGTTGCTGCTGCTGTTGTTGTTGTTCAGCTTCTCTATCTTGGGGGTGAGGAGGTTGGGGTTGCGCGGGGCGCTGCGCTCGATGAAGGTGCGTATGTCGGAGTTGGTGCGCGTGCTGGGCACCAACACGGCCTGGCCCTCCTTGTCCTGCAGCGCCATCAGCTCCACGATGGACTTGGTCTCGCCGAAGCGCAGGAACTGCTGCAGCGTGGCGATCTCCTCCTCGAACGTCATGATGGCCCAGCGGTCCAGCACCTTCCCGGCAACGTCCTGCAACACAGTTCACTTCAGTTCACTTTCAGTTCACTTCAGTTTCAGTTCAGTTTCAGTTTCAGTTCAGTTCAGTTTCAGTTCAGTTTCAGTTCAGTTTCAGTTTCATTTTCAGTTTCAGTTTCAGGTTAGTTCACTTCACTTCACTTCACTTCACTTTCAGTTCAAAGGGAATACCACTCATTAAGCCAGGACGGGAACACCAAAAGGGGTTACCGTCCTGAATGGATTGATATACCTTATTAGAGCAGGGGTTCTCAACCCGTGGGTCGCGACACATCAGGGGGCCGCCAAATTATTTTGGGGGGGTCCCCAAATTATTATTATTATATTATTTATTTATTTGCAACTGATTGGCTGGGCAATGGAAATTAAGAGTTTACATATAGTACACATAAACTTTCCTTAATGATTAGATCTGGTTTCAGTATTCATTTATGATATATTATCTTCTCTATTATTAAGGTTATAGCGAGAGGTATAATAGCCACAGAATGTGGCGGGTGTGACAAAGGGCCACGGAGTGAAGTAGATTGAAACTGCGGTGAAAGAAAAAAGGGGGGTTTAAGGGTGTCATTAGCATTAAGCTCATTCATATTCATAGTGTGGGCCAGATGACTGTATAAAGACAGACTGACAGGCTGGGCTAAATGGAGCAGTCACATGGAGAGTTAATGCAAGCAGGCAGCGCAGGACATGCAAGCACGTGACGCAGCACACGCAGCACACGCACGCACGCACGCACGCACGCACGCACGCACGCACGCACGCACGCACGCACACACGCACGCACACACAGTCACACAGGCACACACACAGGGAGTGCTCATTACACAGTCACTTTGTGTTTCATGTCGCAGGTTCATTTCTCTTCATTTAAATCATGTGGATTTAGCCCCTCTCTCCATCAGCACAATATCAAGACATTGAGAACACACACATACACACATACACACATGCACGCACGCGCATGTACACACAGTGACACAACGTACTGATACACATGTATGCTCACACAGCCAGGCTAGTCTGAGCACAAAATAATGAATTACACACATACTGTATGTATACACACAAGTGGTGGGAAATTGCTCAGTTGGAATTGCTCAAGTAAAGTACAAATACCTCAAAATTGTACTCAAGTACACTACTTACAGTAGCCTCCTTCCCCGCCACGTTTAAGGTCAAGTTTAGACCACCATAGACCACCCACCATAGACCACCATAGACCTCCATAGACCACCATAGACCACCCACCATAGACCTCCATAGACCACCATAGACCACCCACCATAGACCACCATAGACCACCCACCATAGACCACCATAGACCACCATAGACCACCATAGACCACCATAGACCACCCACCATAGACCACCCACCATAGACCACCATAGACCACCATAGACCTCCGCCACCATAGACCACCATAGACCTCCATAGACAACCATAGACCACCATAGACCACCATAGACCTCCATAGACAACCATAGACCACCATAGACCACCATAGACAACCATAGACTACCATATACCTCCATAGACTACCATAGACCACCATAGACCACCATAGACCTCCGCCACCATAGACAACCATAGACTACCATAGACCACCATAGACCACCATAGACCACCATAGACAACCATAGACTACCATAGACAACCATAGACCACCATAGACAACCATAGACCTCCGCCACCATAGACAACCATAGACTACCATAGACCACCATAGACCACCATAGACCTCTGCCACCATAGACAACCATAGACTACCATAGACAACCATAGACCACCATAGACTACCATAGACCACCATAGACCTCCGCCACCATAGACAACCATAGACTACCATAGACCACCATAGACAACCATAGACTACCATAGACCTCCATAGACTACCGTAGACCAACATAGACCACCTGTCACCATATAAACTCCTCCCTGTCATCCTATAGGATTAGGTTAGTGCAGGATGCATTATAAACTCCTCCCTGTCGTCCTATAGGGTTAGGTTATAGGGCAGGATGCATTATAAACTCCTCCCTGTCGTCCTATAGGGTTAGGTTATAGGGCAGGATGCATTATAAACTCCTCCCTGTCGTCCTATAGGGTTAGGTTATAGGGCAGGATGCATTATAAACTCCTCCCTGTGAGGAGACTTTTAATAAAAGTCTTCCAATGTCGACCTTAGCAGAAAATGAGTTAAGTAAATGTTACTTTCCACCACTGCACATAGGCCTACAGTATACACGCACGCACGCACGCACGCACGCACGCACGCACGCACGCACGCACGCACGCACGCACGCACGCACGCACGCACGCACGCACGCACGCACGCACGCACGCTCGCACACACACACACACACACACACACACACACACACACACAACAAGATGGAAGGGAGATCAGAGGGCGCCTCACATTGATCAAGTGGGTCCTCTCCCCCCGCCCCGCCCCGCCCAGCCCAGCCCGGCAGGATAATCACATGTGAGTTGGAACGGGGGGCATCTTTGAAAGTCATGGGCGCGCTCGCGGCTGCGTGCCGTAACCATGATTAATATTTCATCACAGAGCATTCATTGGGGCGCCTGTCGAGGATTCAGTCTCTTCGCTGGCCATTAGACGAGCAAACATGAATTAACCCATTAAGACCCTGAGACCAGATTCTACAAAATGTCTCCTAAATCCTGACATTTCTCTGGGAAAAACCCTGTGTTCCTATATCAGTGGTTCCCATTTCATGTCAAGGACCCCCAGAATTATCTGCGCGGCACCGAGTGCAGCGCTACGAGCTCGTAGATCTACTATTCTTTGAACAACATATTTTCAGATGGGGGTCGGCTGCCAAATCCAGATATTTCTGGGGGTCCTTGACATGAAAAAGGTTGAGCACCACTGACATAGAAACATCATTTTTTCAGAAAACTGTTTCTGAAAAAGAAGACTTTTTTTAGAATCAGCCTCAGGTCTAAATGAATTAAACGCAGCCCCAGTCTGAATACTTGATGATGTTATACTAATCGAAGTGAGGGAGAGGCTGCATATGGGATGACGTTACGCATGGGCCGGGCCCGGGCCGTTACGGGGGGCCCGGACCGGGCCAGCAGCAGCCGGGCCAATCTTGGCTTTGACTTGAGAGTCAAATTTGGAAACTATAAAATAAAATGTAATACAAAAAACATTTATTTCCCCCCTTAATAATCCTCCCGACTGGCACCATTCGGAGACAGATCTGTGGGCTGGTGGACGGAGATATAAAACACAGAGTACCTAGAGAGTTCATGACCTTCCACTTGTACCTGGCTGGTATCAATAAGATTTGGGCCTGTTATCAAGCATAGCGGCCCATGGCGTCATGTTTAAACAATCATGACAAGAGGCGATCAAGAAATAAGTCTAATCACCCATGCTGGCACAAACATGTCGGCCTACCTGCCAACCAGTGCTGTCCGGGTAAACAAAAATTGGCGGTTTTAATGTGACGGTATACACACACACATTAACCAGTTGACAGTTTCTCCAATTTATTTTCCAAATGTAAAAAGGTGAATTGCCTTTTCTGTCTGTTAGAAATGTACGATTTGCTCGATAGTGGGCTCGATAAGAACCCGGCACCTCGATAAGGTGCTTGTTATCAATAAAAATTAACGAGCTCCATCCCTACACGCTCACACACGCACACGCGCACGCACAGCCACACACACACACACCTGCAGGACGTATCCTCGTATGTAGTCCTGCAGCGTCCAGTCCAGAGCGTTGAGGATCTGGATGACCTCCTCCTGCTTCAGCACGGAGAACAGACGGTCCAGCAGGATCTTGAGGCGGACGGGGATGGCCTGCGTCCCGTACAGCATCAGGCTGCAGATGTCAAACACCACGTTGGAGTGGACGATCTCCACCTGGCCGCTCTGGTACATGTGGTGCACTTTCAGCTTGCTCAGGGCTGCATGGGGTGGGGGGGGGGGGGGGGGGGGGGGGTAGCGCACGCACCGTAATTTACAATTTATGCATTTAGCAGATGCTCTTAACCCATTTAGGCCTGACGTCGAAATACATATATAATTAATATATAAGAATATATATTCAAAGATTTGTGCCACATTTTCACGATTTTTCAAAAATATCAGACCTACAAGCTCGTAGCGCTATGAGCTTGTAGATCTGCTATTTTTCAATAGCTATAAAGTATAACATAATGCTTAGTTAAAACACCAAAACGGGTTCCCGTCCAGAATGGGTTCCAGAGCGACTTACATTAAGCACGAACAAAAAGCATGGCAATACATCGTATACATACAAAGTAGTTATCATGAATCATACGTATGAGCTAAGAACGTATAACAGTGTAATATCTATATAATGAAACTATGCATATATACTATATAGTGCTATGTTTACATAAAATGCTATGAGTCTACATAAACTGACATCTAAGTCAACATAAAATGCTGTCTAAGTTACATAGGTTGGGCTTTTGCATACGCCTGTAGGAGGTCGAGGGCAAGTACTATATGCTAATCAAACAGGGATTAATGCGGATTAAACACAACTCGCCTTTACGGCCCTGGCACCCGGGACAAAGTAAGGTAATTCTGTTTTAACGTCTGTGGCACTTAAGCTGTTGTAATTAAGTCACTTAGACCTGAGGCTGATTATAAAAAAAAAGTCTTCTAAAATCCTCAGAGTTTTCTGAAAACCCCTATGTTTCTATGTCAGTCGTTCTCAAACATTTTCATGTCAAGGACCCCCAAAAATATATGTAATTGGCCGCCGACCACCATCTGAAAATATGCTGTTCCATTTTTCAAAGCTTGTAGCACGGCACTCGATGCCGCGCTATGAGCTTGTAGTCTGCTATTTTTCAACGTCGTATCCCAGTTGTGTTACTTCATGAACAAGGGAAAATATAGGGTGGACTTTCAGACACATACACACAAAAGAAAGGTAAATAGTGCATTTATATAGAGCACCGAAGTTTGACGTCACTTTCAGTAGAGGGCGTCAGTCCCCAGGTTCATGTATTTTTTTATTTGCATTGTAATCTCCATAGGGGGATTTTAGGTCGCTTCATATAAGAACTGTGTTTGAAAAATAAACCGACCACCCCGGCCTTTCTGTCAGGGGAATGGCTGTGCGTCGTTAATGATTTCCATTCATATTTGATACAGCCAGTTTCTGGAGAAAATGGAATTAATGTGGCCGCAAAAGCCTTGAAACTACATATGAAGGCAATGCTAATATACGTCATGCCCAGCTGTCAACACATTGCGTTCCTGAGATTCCTCGTTGACGTAAGCTCAGCTGGTGGTGACTCGACTCGTACTAACCACGAAACATTAAATATCAATAAAATAAAAAATTAAATAAACGTAATTACCATTCAGTTTCTGTTGTGCGACGGGCAGATGCAGCCACCCGCCTACCCGGAAATGTAGTCTCTGGGTTGTTTGGCTCGTTTCTAACGCTTATTTTGTTACTCTTTGGGTATATTTGTACATTTCCACCTTCAGTCGATGCTTCATATCCATATGAGTGAAAAGGCCGGGGTGATCGGTTTATTTTTCAAACACAGTTCTTATATGAGGCGATCTAAAATCCCCCTATGGAGATTACAATGCAAATAAAAAGTACACGAACCTGGGGACTGACGCCCTCTACTCACAGTGACGTCAGGACTTCGGTGCTCTATAGCTCCTTTATCCAAGGAGCTTTACATAGATTGTGCATTACATTCACCCATTCACACACACAATTGTACACATTTAGATTGTGCATTACATTCATCCATCCATTCACACACACATTCACACACCGATGGTGGAGGAAACCATGCATAGGCACCAACCTGCACATCGGGAGCAATTAGGGGTTCAGAGTCTTGCTCAAGGACACTTCGACTCTAACTCTGGGGGGGGGCCCGGGTTTGAACTGGGAACCTTGCAGTTCCCATCCGGTCACTCTACCCCTGAGCCACCGCCGCCCCTTACTCACTCACTCACTCAGTCGCACACACACACGCACGCACGCACGCACGCACGCACGCACGCACGCACGCACGCACGCACGCACTAGTACTCAGTTTGATATATATTTTCCAATAGTTGTTCTACTCAAGGTGTTGTGTGCCAGCCTAGTGTTGGTGCCTCCCAGAGTGTAGTTTTTCTACTCAAGGTGTTGTGTACCAGCCTAGTGTTGGTGCCTCCCAGAGTGTATAGTTTTTCTACTCAAGGTGTTGTGTGCCAGCCTAGTGTTAGTGCCTCCCAGAGTGTATAGTTGTTCTACTCAAGGTGTTGTGTGCCAGCCTAGTGTTAGTGCCTCCCAGAGTGTATAGTTGTTCTACTCAAGGTGTTGTGTGCCAGCCTAGTGTTAGTGCCTCCCAGAGTGTATAGTTGTTCTACTCAAGGTGTTGTGTGCCAGCCTAGTGTTAGTGCCTCCCAGAGTGTATAGTTGTTCTACTCAAGGTGTTGTGTGCCAGCCTAGTGTTAGTGCCTCCCAGAGTGTATAGTTGTTCTACTCAAGGTGTTGTGTGCCAGCCTAGTGTTAGTGCCTCCCAGAGTGTAGTTGTTCTACTCAAGGTGTTGTGTGCCAGCCTAGTGTTAGTGCCTCCCAGAGTGTAGTTTTTCTACTCAAGGTGTTGTGTGCCAGCCTAGTGTTGGTGCCTCCCAGAGTGTAGTTGTTCTACTCAAGGTGTTGTGTGCCAGCCTATAGTTGGTGCCTCCCAGAGTGTATAGTTTTTCTACTCAAGGTGTTGTGTGCCAGCCTAGTGTTAGTGCCTCCCAGAGTGTATAGTTGTTCTACTCAAGGTGTTGTGTGCCAGCCTAGTGTTAGTGCCTCCCAGAGTGTAGTTGTCTCACCGTGAGCTACCCAGCCATGCTTGCAGTTCTCACACTGTCTCCTCTTCAGCTTCCCAGGCTTGAAGCTGTCACAGTTACAGTTGACCAACGTGCAGCAGATAGCCTGTTGAGAGAGTGCACACACACACGCACAGGCACGCACGCACACACGCACGCACACGCACACACACACACACACACACGCACATACACGCACACACACACACATTTGGGTAAGCATTTTTACAGTATACACACTGCCAAATCTCGAGTTGCGAAAGTGAGAATTTAACCGTGTAGCAGCGGTTGTACAAATGGGATACGGAGCAGTAAAATTCAACCATGTGCCTGAAAATAAGATAGCGGAGGTCGATGAAATCGTTACTCAGCTAAACAAAACAGTGTATGTATTATTATTATTATTATTATTATTAATAATAATAACGTCTGCAGAAAGAATGCCTCGTATCTCCTTCATTTCTGACTTCTCACCTGCCTCTCGTTCAAAATATGAATGCGAGCGATCATCGAGCGATAATACTGAAGAGGTAAGCAAGCAAAAATATGTCTCAGTTTTTTTCCGTAACGGAAGGGGGGGGCTTTACAGAGTAAAAGCGGCCATATCTTCCGGGCACCCGAGCTTCTATTTTGAAGGAATCCCGGCACTTATTGTGTTAAACAACAATTACCCTTAAAAAACACTAAAAACACTAAAAAACGACACCACAGAAACAACACGGAAACGCACATCGCTGTGTGCCTTCGTTCAAAATGTACAGGTTGCGTGTGCGTGTCTCACTTGGACACACGATATTCAAGGAGACACAACGACAACAACAACATGGACCGCGTGGCGTGTACGACGCGAGCGTGAACGCAGGCGTGCAAGATTCTAGTTGAACACATTCACAGACACACGTACACCAGTCCACGTGAGAACAGTGAAGAACAAGGAAAGACTGCTTTCATTCACTATATGCTCCACACCAGTGATTTTCCATTATGCCATTATTTAGTTGGCCTTTGAGCCACGGAACCACCATTTGATAACATTTAGCCTCTCAGACCCAAAACAAAAGAATATTTTGTTATCGTTGGATACAATTTTGTCCACAATTCTATGCTGTATTGATGTTGGTACCAGAGATAACTGGTGTAGATGTTGATGAAAATAACAATTATTTTCAATTGTGATGTTTAGCAAAAATGTAAATCCATTTGGTTTCATTTTACACTCTCGAGAGTTAAAGATCTATAAGGGTCCATTTGGTAAACTCTCCATCATTTAGCTGGGGACCACCTGGAACTAGGACATTAAGCAACTAGTCGACTAGTTTACTAGTCGACTAGTAAATCCACTAGTCGACCTTGTTGGTACTAGTTGACTAGTTGATAAGAAAAAAAAAAGATTTAATTTTTTATTTTTTTTCCCGATTTTGTAGGCCTCAAGATCAGGTAGATTATAGTTATAGTCAACAATGTACAGTTTTAAATGTACAAATATATATATTTCTTTACATAATAGGTGGTTAAACAACTAGTCGACTAGTAAACTAGGCAACTAGTCAACTAGTAAAAATGACTAGAAGTGAATGCCCTACCAGTGGTCCTTGAGCAGGGGGGCTCAAGGACCACTGGTTAAAAACCACATGCTCCACACACACACGGAACAAACTTCAGGACTCTCTGAAACTGGTCCGATGGGTCACCATATAGAGACATTTACAGTAGGGTGATTCTCGAGGACACACTATACGCGGTGACCGAACCTGGTTCACGTAATAGTATACTATTATTTATTTACGTCTGTGTCATTGTAATGTTGTTCAAATGTTTGTTAATGTTTATTTTCATTATACGTATTGTGTTTTATCTGACCGTGGGTGCATCCATGGGCCCGGGCCGGCCTAGTGGTCCAGGCTCCTATAGGCTCCTAATGCAGCCTGACAGCGCATGGCGGGTTACCGTCATGTCACTCCCCGTCTCTCTCTGTCCTCGTCTCCTGTCTGGCCACTCAGTCTATCAATAAAGGCAAAAAGCCCCGCAAATATATATACAAAAATAAAAAAAGGAAAAAAATAAAAGAGAGCTTGCTCTCAATGGGCTTCCCTGAATAAATCAAAGAAAACGAAAAAAGAAAGTAATTTTGCTCGAGTATAGGCCGACATTTCTTTCTCTCCTGTCTTGCGCTGTGACAACAGCAGGGTGTGTCTGTGGCAGCGATACGGCGTTTGAGCCTGTACATCCTGCTTTAAAGAATAATCGTATAATAATATTAATATTAATATTAATAATAATCAAAATGAATGGCATTAATGAGACATAAAGCTCACATTTTGAATGTGGCCCTATATAGAAAAGAGCGAGAACGCAGAGAAAAAAAACCTCTCTCTCTCTCTCTCTCTCCCCCCTCCGAGCGAGCTCGCGCTGCCAAATCCACCATTTACACAAGCATGGAGCCTGGGGAGAAGCATCATCAGATTTATGATCAAAGCCAACGTTGTTAGCGCTACATGCTAAACCACAGAGTTGCCGGCCGCGCTTTGCTATAGCACTCTCTCTCTCTCCCTCTTTCTCTCTCTCTCTCTCTCTCCCTCTGCATCTATAATGCATGATCAGCAGAGCCTCAGTAATACATGAGTGGCATGCTTTAGCAGTTAGCGCGCAAAGACCTGTAACTGGGTTTATACATCAGGCTAACACAGAAGAGGAGGAGGAGGAGGAAGAAAAATAGAGGAGGAGGAGAGATAGAGGAGGAGGAAAAATAGGGGAGGAGGAGGAAAAGGAGGAGGAGGAGAGATAGAGGAGGATGAGGAGGAGGAGGAGGAGGAGGAGGAGAGATAGAGGAGGAGGAGGAGAGATAGAGGAGGAGGAGGAGGAGAAGGGGGAGGAAAAGGAGGAGGAGGAGAGATAGAGGAGGAGGAGGAGGAGGAGGAGAGATAGAGGAGGAGGAGAGATAGAGGAGGAGGAGGAGAGATAGAGGAGGAGGAGGAGAAGGGGGAGGAAAAGGAGGAGGAGGAGAGATAGAGGAGGAGGAGGAGGAGGAGGAGAAGGAGAGATAGAGGAGGAGGAAAAATAGAGGAGGAGGAGGAGAGATAGAGCAACCAAGCATAAAATGAATTGTCTTTTAGTTCTACTGGATCTCAATTCAACTAATCAAATAATTCCCGAGCGCGGCACGGCTGCGGCTCACTGCTCCAAGAGAACACATTTCAGTTTCCCTGGTTGGACGTATAGCGTGTGAAAGGAACAGGAGGAGGCAGTATAGAGAACAGGATTACTGCATGTTTTTTGTGAGGGTACCTACCCTAGGGGACACGGGGAGAACATGCAAACTCCCCACAGAAAGGCCCTTTCGCCAACCCCGCCTTGGGTATGGGCACTGATGACGCACGCGGGGGAGGAAACACGCTGCCCAGCACCCACAGTGTCCCGAGCTGGAATCGAACCCAGGACCTTCTAGCTGTGAGGCGACAGCACTACCAACTGTGCCACCGTGCCCCCGGCCAGCTAGTCTCCTCCTCCTTACTGCTATCTTCTCTGATACACTTGGTAATGCCCCGTACAGACGCTTGTTAGAGATGTGGTTTGTCCTGGTTGATGTTCAGTACCACACGTTAACATTCTGGAGTAGCACCTGTCCAGGGATTTCTGTAGGGCTTGTGTTGGTGTCCAGCATTCACAGCCATAGACGAGAACAGGAGAAGTACAGCAATTGATGATATGCACACGGCTGCCATCTTGCCAGCAAGATGCTACCTACGTAGGTGCAACTTCTCTGAAATATATATTCAAAGATTTGCGCCACATTTTGTGTGCCACGCTATGAGCTTGTAAATCTGCTATTTTTCAATAGCTAATAGCTAAAGTACAACATAATGCTTAAAACTTCATCATCATAACCTTTCACAAAAAAAAATTAAAAAATAGATGGGCGGGGGGAATTTGGTGAATAACGTGCATATTATTTTAAAAATATTCCTAAAATCTTTTTTTAATGAAGTTAGGAACTTCATTCCTAAGACATGTGAGATATATTACAGTGAATACAAAAATAAAAAATAAAGTCCATTGTGGGTGTATGGGATTTTTCTCTATCACACTATCACTAAACACGGGTGAATTTCACCTGAACACCTGCCTGTAGAAAAAAACAGGGATGTGTGGGCAGAGAAACAAACCTACCTTCTATGAAAAGAACTTGTCATTCATGAAAAGGAACCTGTGCAGTCCATTACAATTGGTGGACAAATAGTGGAGGTAGTAGACACTTTTAAATACTTAGGCACATATATTGACAGCAAACTCAATTTCAGTGAAAATACTGACCAGATTTTTTAAACTTGTAACCAACGCCTCCATCTACTACGCAAGCTCAACTCCTTTAGAGTGAGCAAGCATATTATGGAAACGGTCTATAAAAACCTGATAGAGGGAATTTTGACTTTTAACATGGCAATGTGGTATGGAAATCTAAATGTAAAAGGAAGAAGCAAGCTGCAGCGAATAGTAAACCTAGCATCAAAAATCATTGGGAAGAGACAGCAACATTTAGGCTGTATCTACAAGGAGGTACTTCGTAAAAAAGCTGTCAAGATAGCAAACGACGCCTCTCATCCACTCTGCAGGGAGTTCGAACTACTTCCCTCTGGTAGACGGTACAAAGTACCAAAAGCTAACCGTAACATTTTTAAAAATTTCCTTCATACCAAATGCCATTAAGGCACTAAATGATACCATGTCTCGCTAGATTTGTTTGTTTTTTCCAATGTATTTGCCACTGTTGTGTTAAGTGTTGTTGCTGTTGTTGTAACTGTTTGTTTTTTACTGTTGAGACCGAAGACAAATTTCCACACGTGGACAAATAAATGAAACTAACTAACTAACTAACTGAGCATCAAGGTACTGAAAGACCCGCCCACCTCAGACATCAGCAACATTATGAAAATGAAGAGGTTGATCTGAGCAGGCCAACTATAGTCTGCATTTAGCCGCTCCAACTCCACTAGTGACTAGGGATGGAACTCCAAACCCCATATACCCAAAGAACCCCGGCTCCATAAGCCTGATCGATAAGGCACTCGTTATCAATAAAAGTTAACGAGCTCCATCCATACTAGTGACCATAATGAGTCATTTAGCCCTTCCCACTCATTTATATGAACGAAGGAAGTACACCCCACACACTCACACACTCACTCACTCACTCACTCACTCACTCACTCACTCACTCACACACGCACACGTGCACGCACAGTCAGTCGCACACGCACCAATCCAAAGTGAAGAGAGATCCGGTAGAACTATAAGACAAGTCATTTTATGTCTGGTTGCGCTCACTCAGGTGTTGCACACTGAAAATAGCAGATCTACAAGCTCAAAGTCAAAGTCGTACGATTAGTCACACGTTACCGCAGTGAAATATGTTCTCCGCATTTGACCCATCTCATGGAGCGGTGAGCCGCAGCCAAGGAGCGGCATTTGAAATTAAAGAAATATATATACTTTTCAGGATTTCAATTCAAATAATATAGCAAAAGCAGCTGATCTACAAGCTCAGTGAGCGTGGAACTAGTGGACATCTCTATTGTCAAAGTTGCCCACCCTATAGTATGGGCCACCCATAGTATGGGCCACCCATAGTATGGGCCACCCATTTTCAAGTGTATGGTGCTCTTTGTAAATGAATGGAATGCGTGCCGTGAATAGTCGGGAATATAAAAAGAAAACCGCTAAAAACAACAAAAAGAACAAACAAATGAAATAAAAACTAGTCTAATCTACAAGGCTAACTAAACACCACGATTTTTGTAACCCATTTTTTTCCCTTCCGAGTGCCAATTATCTATGTAATCCTGGGGAGAGCCACGGAATGACCTCATGCTTCCTTCTATGCATGAGGAGTCCAAGACGCTTCTTTTCACCTGACAGGGGGGGAGTTTCCCCGGTTGGACATTATTCCAACCAGATCCTTTCCCCTCTATCGCGCTGCGTGATGACGTGTAGAGATACACATCGATAAAAGCCAATAAAAATGAAGCTCACCAGTTATATTCCCATGCTTCTTGATTCCTCCTCCACAGCTGGTTTTGATTAAAGAACTACTCCGTTTTTAATCCAATTCAAGATGACATCCAGACAGACTATTACTTGTTTTAAACTTAATCATCACGCTAAAATATGTTTATTGTGTTGTGTATAGGTGTTGTGTATATAGGTGGGGACTTTGAGACCCCATAGCCTGGAGGGATGCGATGCTCTGATT
>NC_136808.1:9180294-9205294 GCF_951216825.1 Electrona antarctica | reverse complement strand
GTAGTAAATATATAGAGAAACCAACATTTTATTTAATAGCGAGAGTGATGGAGGAGCCTCTTCAAGCCCACGCCACAACGGTTCAATTACACAAGCCTGTGCGTGCACACGCATACTCGTGCCCTATATACGTGTGCGTGCATGCGCATACTCGCGTCCTGTACGCGTGCATGCATACTCACACGCGAACATGCAAATGTGCATGTCCGTTTGTGTGTGCGTGCGTGTGTGGGACACACACACACACACACACACACACACACACACACACACACGTTTTTTTTCCACTTAATGTTTGATTTAAATAAATAAAAAACCCACTAAAGTAAGTCCTATTAATACAAACTAAAGTACAATACTTGAATTTATTAACCATGAATTAATTTGATATAATAAACACACATTGTGGTTTTACCATTTCACTAGTCTAGCAAATGTAACCATTAAATAATGTGTCCATTTGTCCACATCACTTCAAAACTACTTATAATTCAAAAACACAATAATTGTACTTTGCTTTGTACATTGAAACTATGCTTGATGCCTAAATCCTAGATTTAATTATTTAGTAATTAAATATGATGAATTAAATAATTACAAATAAACACAATGTCATGAATTTCTTTGTTTCTTTATTTTGTTTTTTTGCCACGAGTGTCCAAACCCAACTCCAAGAGGGAGCCAAATAGTAGAATCACCGACAGGCACAAAGCAACAGTTTCTAAATTGCAGATCTATATAGTCTTTGCTTTTAAGTTAAAAGTAAAATAAATGGTTCTTGTTCTTCTATATCAGTGGTTCTCAACCAGTGGTCCTTGAGGGGGTTCCAGGTGGTCCCCAGCTAAATGATGGACAGTTGCTAACCAAATGGACCCTTATATACCTTTAAGCCATTTAGGTCTGACGTCGAAATAAATAAAAAGTCTTCTGAAAGAATATATTTTCAAAGATTTGTGCCACATTTTCACGATTTTTTAAAAATATAACATAATGCTTAGTTAAAACACCAAAAGGGGTTCCCGTCTAGAATGGGTTAAATTATATATCTCTAACTCTCGAAAGCGTAAAACGTTTCATTTGACGCTCTCAGGAGTTAAACATCTGCATTACTTAATGTACAAGAAGTCTACTGCACCAAAACTTTAAAATCTAATAAACAGATCGTAACAAAAAAAATAATAATACGTCTACTGCACCATTAGAGAATATAGAAGAATTGCCATTTTGATGGTTTGCCTGTTATCTCCCACCTACACAGCATGGAATTGAAGACAAAATCCTATCCAACGACACCAAAATATTCTACATTTTGGGTCTGAGAGGCTAAATGTCATCAAACGGTGGTTCCGTGGCTCAGATGGTGAATACATAATGATGTGACAGTGGTTGAAAACCACTGTAATCTATATCACAGATACAACAAATATATAGCCTAAATTCAGTAAGCAAACAGAACCCGTTGTGGTTTGTATCAATAATGTTGTAGTATTTATTTATGTGTGATTCTTATTATGCTGTAGTTACAGTCAGAGCATAACCACAGACCAATCAGACAGTTTAGGGCTTGTTTACAAACAAGTGAGCACGGCACGCACGCACGCACACGCACGCGCACGCGCACACACACAAACACACACACGCACGCGAACACACAAACAATGAATGAGATGTTTGTGGTGTGTTCAACCTTGTTATACACTCTCTCTTCTTTCACACTTTCTCTCTCACTCGCTCTTTATCGCGCACGCGCACACACACACACGCACACACGCGCACACGCGCACACGCACACGCACACGCACACACACACAGACACACACACACGCACACGCACACACGCACACAGTGAGTGGAGTAGTACTAGAGAGGAGGATTTGCTGCTACCAACGCGCCGCCACACACAGACAGCTCGGCTAATTGTTACATTATGGCTGCAACAAAACATTAGCTCTGCTCTTAAATTACATTCCAATAGGCTGCAGTGGCCGGCGGCCAGCAGCCAGCATGCCGTAGAGAGAGGACGCTCATAAAGTAAGGGCTCAGCAACAGACATGGTCAGACAGACACACAGACATGGTGGTCAGACAGAGATACAGACATGGTGGTCAGACAGACACACAGACATGGTGGTCAGACAGACACACAGACAGACACACAGCCATGGTCAGACAGACACAGACATGGTGGTCAGACAGAGATACTGACATGGTGGTCAGACAGACACACAGACATGGTGGTCAGACAGACACACAGACAGACACACAGCCATGGTCAGACAGACACAGACATGGTGGTCAGACAGAGATACTGACATGGTGGTCAGACAGACACACAGACATGGTCAGACAGAGATACAGACATGGTGGTCAGACAGAGATACAGACACACAGCATGAAGTTAAATGCCAGACAGAGATACTGACACAGCAGTTACATGACAAACCATGACTGGACAGACAAAATAAACCAGCCATCACATCACTTCTGAAAACATCCTGTGAAGGATGTTCCGTTCTATACCCCATTATCTTTTTTGTTTTGTTTTGGGGAATTTCACCCTTTTCAAACTGATCTATATTCAACTATGGATAATCGTACCGACTATTTTAGTTTGTGACTTCAGCGGAACAGAGCGTGACAGAATGGAACGGAACAGAAAGGGTCCAACCGACATGTAGGGATGTGAACTAAAGCGGAGAAAGGCGGCCTGTGTGAAAGTGCATGAAGCGGTCGTGTCTGTGGTGAAGTTGCTGCTATTGTTTACAGGGAGTTGTCAGTGGATTCTTATGGCATGTAAGGACAACCTCTCCCTGTGTGTGAGTGTGTGTAAGAAAGCACACAAACCCACGGAAAACACATTCTGCTCGAGTTCTTAAATCCGTCTGAAAGAAAGAAAGACCACCTTTTGGCAGAAGTGCAGTAAAATCTCCAAATCAAACTTCTCGTACCCACGGTCCCACTCTGCTACGTATGTGTGTAAAGTCACACACCTCTCCTCAAAGTTGAGCTCGTATACACATCAACCTTTCACCACTTGTTACTCGTGAACATGCGGAGCAACGGAGCAAATCTCTCTCTCCCTTATGTAAACTGCTATACGTCGTTAATAATCATTAGCCCTGGCCGTGAAACAACTGCGAGGCTATACGCTTTAGTCGCTTCGTACGGAGATTCCATCAACGTGTGACAGCTTGTTCTAAATCTATAGATTTGCGGTTTTCTTTTAATGTAATCACACAGTTTATAAAAAAAAAAAAAGTAAGTAATAAGAGGACAGACAGACAGACAGACAGACAGACAGACAGACAAAAAGAAGATGGTGAAAATAAGCTGTCTCTCGTCTTACCTCGGCCATTGTCATTTAGTCGTGTGTTTCCAAGGAGACCATGTAGTTGTCCATTCCCTGTGACTGTGAACAGAGTCCCACAAAACAACTGAGTCCTCCAACTCTCCTGTCTGCACAAGTACTAACGCAAAAGAGCCATCATCACACACACACACACACACACACACACAGTCACACACACACACACACACACACACACACACACACACACACACACACACACACACACACACACACACCGCCCAGCACTCTTGTGTCTGTCTCCTTCAGGAACACCAGCACACACAAGCACACACACGTACAGTGTCTCTGACACACACGCACACACCCACACACACACGCACACACACACACACACACACACACACACACCCGCGCGTGCGCACACACACACACACACACGCACACACACTCACACTCACACGCTCACACAGAGCCAACAAACGCAATGCTCACTCCGTGTACAAAAAAAAGTCACACTGCTTTTACTCTCTCTCTACACACACACGCCTCCTCTCTCGCGCTCTCTCTCCCTCTCTCTCCTCTAATGTTGCAGTGGACTGGCTCTAAACTACTCAAGATGTTCAGTGTGTGTGTGTGTGTGTGTGTGTGTGTGTGTGTGTGTGTGTGTGTGTGTGTGTGTGTTGAAACTGGGCACAGGGGATTGGAATGAGATCCTCCCACTCGGCATTCTCACCTCAGGAGCTGCACTGCTCCCTCCCCAAGCCTGTGCACAATGTGCACACGTGTGTGCGCACCCCCGACACACACACACACACACACACACACACACACACACACACACACACACACACACACACACACACACGTAGACTGTAGAGACCCAAAGGCATGTACGCAGACTACACACGCACAGCCACCTATTCACACACACACACACACACACACACACACACACACACACACACACACACACACACACACACACACACACACACACACACACACACACACACACACACACACACACACACAAACACACACACACACACACACACACACACACGCGCACACACACACACACGCACACGCACGCACACACATCCCCCACAGAGTCACAGGGCAGTCCCCTCACAGCTGGCTGGAAGAGGGCATGACACTCATCTTTCACAGAGATTTGATCAAAAGGAATCACAAAGGCTGGAGGCTCTCCTAATGCAGTCACAGGAGAGACTCTCTCCCTCTCTCTCTCTCTCTGAGCCTGAGTAATGCCCTAAATCAATGCTGCCCCTCTCAGTGCACACAGCTCAGCCCGGTGTGTGTGTGTGTGTGTGTGTGTGTGTGTGTGTGTGTGTGTGTGTGTGTGTGTGTGTGTGTGTGTGTGTGTGTGTGTGTGTCTAGGTGTATGCACCTTAACACAGCCATGTGAACAGCCTCCATAACAAGTTATGCCTTGTGCCGTCAGGAATGTGCCGCTCGCTGTCTTGTCTGTGATAACTAAGTGTCCCGACCCCCCCCGAGAAAAAAAAGAGAAAAAAAAGGGGATTTGGACTTTTGTATCGCATATGACAAAAAGTTGACTTAACGGCGAGTACACACCTGAAACAGATTTCGGTATAACGATCAAACACCTTCACACGCAAATCAGCTTGGTGTGAGTGTCTCCAACATTTATAATAGCCCTCAAGTATCAAATCATTTAAAAAAGTCATTTAAAAAAAATCTAAATTTAAAACTTTCCTCCTCCTTCCACTGGAACCTGGTGTTCCTGCCGAAATAGCAGATCTACAGCAGATCTACAAGCTCCCAATGGGCATGACGCCACACATTGGCTATTTTCACTATTCATGGTCTAGGAGACTTTTAAGTATATACAGGGGCTTCATTGGTTCATTTGACTGATGCCAATTTGTTAATATGAATCTTATCCGTTGTGACTGTGTCTTTATCCAGTCATTGTCTTGTCTTTTTCATCTGCTTCCTGGCAGAGAGAGAGAGAGAGAGAGAGAGAGAGAGAGAGAAAGCCCTCTGATGATTTTAGCCATTAGGGGCGTCTGCTAATCCACAAATTACACAGCAAGTTTAAACAGGCGCACCTGGCCTCCTCCGTATATACCTGTGGCTGCTCCGGGGAGGCATGTGGGGGTGGTGCGTGTGTGTGTGTGTGTGCGTGTGCATGTGTGTGCACGTGCGCACGCACGTGTAGAGAACACACTAGTGAAACTTGGGCCTGCAGTGTCAGTCAACGTTAACGCGTAACAGAGCACAAAAAACAGCACTTATTTTAAAAAAAACTGACGGATGTGCAGAAGTTTGGTCGAGCGCGAGCAGCTTCACTAACTGATGTGTCTAAAAGGCAAAAGCCCTTGAAGTTGGACATTAAAACGACATTACTTTTCACCAGGAGATCAAAGCCCTTAATTCTTTAGTGGGGGGGAAAAAAAACCCCAACATGTTGAGGTTCCATAACGGATAAGAGACATACAGTACACTAACACGGGGATGGAAAGCTCTCTCTCTCTCTCTCTCTCTCTGTGCCCCCGCCCCCCTCCCTCCCCCCCCTCCCTCCGGTGCTAACGGGGCGCGCTCTGCTTACCGGCCTTGTATTTATTCCATATACCTAGGGGATGCATACCAAACACAGCCCCACAGACCTGGCCTGGATTAGGTCTGGGGCCAAGCTTTGCTTGTCAAAGATTGCCGCTCCCTCATGGGCTAGCCGACGCGGGGTTGTTCTCTGCTAGTAGCCGCGGTGTGTGTGTGTGTGTGTGTGTGTGTGTGTGTGTGTGTGTGTGTGTGTGTGTGTGTGTGTGTGTGTGTATACGCTGCTGCCCCGGGGCCCATCTCCATGCAGTCATGGAGGCTTCTGCTCTGCTAAAACCACAGCAAATAAACTCCATGTGCAGGAGAAGCAGGTCACGCTGCCTACTTACACGTCTGTCATTACCCCTTTTTCCTTGAGGGGCAGGGGGGGGGGGGGGGGCGTATGGGGGGGTTTAAGGGGATGCAGGGGTCTGTGGGGGGTGGGGCGAGTGGGGGGGGGGGGGTGAGTAGTTGAGCAGATGAGTGGATTTCGAGCAGTGAAGTGTAGTATAGTTTACGCTCGTGTCGTAATTCTTTGTCTGGCGAAAGGAGGAAAAGGTGCATGAGCACTTGCGTCATCGTTATTTTACACTTAATAAATCAATCAATCAATTAGCAGCATGCAGAATGGGTACGTTTCAAACGAAAGCACAACTCAGTGGACGACGCCATGATAAAGCATTACACTTGTTTACAACAGGGTCCACCATTTGTTTTCTCCTTTATTGATAGGAGACAGTATACGGTAGACAGGAGAGGAGGGAGATGGGGGGAAGACATACAGTAAAGAAGGCCGACGGGTTCGGGACTCGAACCCACGACACACTGTGGCGCTGGACTACCAGTCAGGTGCCTGGACAAATATACACTTCTATATTTAAAAAAAACTAATGTGAAGAAACGTTGTTGTTGTTGGCGTTTGGTGTTTACGTGCAGTTCCAAAAAATAATAATAATCACACCCGTGTGAAGTGAGTGGTGCAACTCTGTGTGAGGGTCCCCGGGGGGTCCCCGGAACATCAGGAACGAGCCCAGGGCGCCGGCCCGGACCCAGGGACACAGCCAGGGACCCAGGGACACAGCCAGGGACCCAGGGACACTGCCAGGGACCCAGGGACACAGCCAGGGACCCAGGGACACTGCCAGGGACACTGCCAGGGACCCAGGTACACAGCCAGGGACACACATAGCTGTCTATAGGAGTGGTTGCACCACTCAAAAAGCGCTGCTAACAATCTTGTGCGACGGTATTGTTATTAATGACTACTGCAATTATTGTTTTATTCCAAAATTATTTGGAATAAAACTATTCCACCGTCGACATCAGTTACGGTTTAAAAGTCTTGTCTTTTTTTTAAATACGCTGACAAATGTTTTAAAATAGTGTTTTCCGTAAACATTGGCACATCACTCATCGCCGTAATCATTAGCCGTTTCTTAATAAATACAAGTTCTATAGTGAAGCTGAAGTTATTGTCACTGGTTGGAGATAATGTGGTTATCTGGTCTTGGTGGCCCCCATGTCACCATGACCCACACACAGCTGCACAGATCAAGAGCTGTGTGTGTGTGTGTGTGTGTGTGTGTGTGTGTGTGTGTGTGTGTGTGCGTGCGTGCGTGCGTGCGTGCGTGCGTGCGTGCGTGCGTGCGTGCGTGCGTGCGTGCGTGCGTGCGTGCGTGCGTGCGTGCGTGCGTGCGTGCGTGCGTGCGTGCTAGCACCAGAGTTAGAGGGAACAAGGGAGATGCACAAGCACACATTCACAAAGAAAGATAACGAGAGAGAAACCGAAAAACTGAAATTTAGACACTGATAGAGATCAGAGTGTGTATGTGTGCGCGTGCGTGTGTGTGTGTGTGTGTGTGTGTGCGTGTGCTTGCACGTGCGCCTCCGAGCATGCCTGCCATCTTGTGTGTGCTCCATGTGTCCGCCTGCCTTGCTTCACTTTAACTGACAGTACAAAAAAAAGAAAAGAGAAAAAAGAAGGCATGCAGGCCAGGGAGCCATTACCTCCCTGTCCTCCCCACCCGGGCCGTCCCGGTCCGTACCAGGGCCCGTCGCCATGCAACACACACACACACACACACACACACACACACACACACACACACACACACACACACACACACACACACACACACACACACACACACACACACACACACACACACACACACACACACACACACACACACACACACACACACACACACACGCGCGCGCGCCCCGTCACCGTGCCAAATGGCCTGAGTTCTATACCTGTCATTCTAGACCATTATTCAACTCTCACGCACGCACACACACACACGCACGCACGCATGCACGCAACGCACGCACGCACGCACGCACGCACACACGCACGCACGCTCTCTGGGTTGTTGGCGTAAATCACATTACTGTGGAGAAAGGCTGAGATAGCTACAGTTCTCCCACCTGGAATTTAAGGAGTAATTTTGGTGACAGAAGAAGAAAATCTGGGGGCTGTGTGTGTGTGTGTGTGTGTGTGTGTGTGTGTGTGTGTGTGTGTGTGTGTGTGTACAGTAACACAGCTGATGAAAGATTCTCAGACCTGAGAAACTGCTAATGCTGCGTTCACACGGGCAGATGCAAAAGATACAAAGATGCAAAGCGACACAGCATTATTTGTAGCTTAGTTTGTATCTTTGTATCAGAAGTTGAAACCAGCTCAATGTTTTTGTAGCTTTGTAGCTTTTGCAGCAGCTATACAACCGTCAAATGCATCTTTGCATCTTTCTGTCGCTGGCTTCCATTGACAATGAATAGTAGACTATATCTTTGCATCTTCATGTCGCTGGCTTCCATTGACAATGAATAGTAAGACTGTATCTTTGCATCTTCATGTCGCTGGTTTCCATTGACAATGAATAGCAGACTGTATCTTTGCATCTTCATGTCACTGGCTTCCATTGACAATGAATAGTAGACTGTATCTTTGCATCTTCATGTCGCTGGCTTCCATTGACAATGAATGGTAGACTGTATCTTTGCATCGTCATGTCGCTGGCTTCCATTGACAATGAATAGTAGACTGTATCTTTGCATCTTCATGTCGCTGGCTTCCATTGACAATGAATAGTAGACTGTATCTTTGCATCTTCATGTCGCTGGCTTCCATTGACAATGAATGGTAGACTGTATCTTTGCATCTGCCAGTGTGATTGCAGTAATAAACGCAGTGTTGAATAACAATGCTGCAAAGTGGTGTTATGATGGTACAGTAGAGTTCTCAATCTCTGCCCGAACCCGGCCCGGCCCGACCCGGCCCGACATTTTCGGGTAGGGCCGGGCCCAAAATGCACGATAATTAGTCGGGCCGGGCCGAGCCTCGGGCTCTGTGATTTTCCGTGATTTTTTCTTTTTTAATTTTATTATAACAATAATAACAATTCTGTTGTTTGTGTAATGTATTTATTTAATATGAAGAGGGCTGAGCTGGTGAATGTTGGCGATTAACTTTGACAGTTTAGGCTATTATATGTGACTGAAGGAGGAGGAGGCGATGATCAGCAGCAGGCAGCAGCGCACCAAAGTGACAGAATAGAACGGTGGTTGTTGAATTTGCTACCGCTGGCTGGCCTCTGGTTTGCCAACCAAATGAGCTGCTTACTGCTCAGCATCAACTATATAACTTAAGTCAACTTGCCATATGCTTAAATGTTTTATAAGACCATCGATTTATCCGCAATAGCTCGTTTTGGAAACGTCGGGGCTTAACGAGACACTGCTGTCTCGTTGAACCCAGCTGGGTGAATAAGCTAAATTAGGCTACCTAATCAATGGTAAATGCTCCATATAACTATGAAAGCGCCTGCACGTAATATAGTTACATGATGACCAAGCAATGTTACAGTCACACTGTAGGCTACAGCTATTTGGTTTACAAATCGTATCGCAGCGCGCCTACAGCTATTTAATTTCCCCATCGTAGCGCAGCGCGCCTCGTTGTGTGCCCACTGCCCAAAATAAAAGATCTGCAAGCTGTCGACAGACTCGACACGCCATCGAGCGGCATGTTGATGGTTTGTATGTCTGTTCTTTTGGTTAGGCAACGCACATTACGCGTGGTATGTGGGTTTGAGAGGCAATGATTAATGTAAACTATACAGTAACTAGTAGATTATAGCCAAGTTGACAATTGTCATAATATTGCCAGTAGCCTATTGGACATAATTAACTGCGTCACTTCAGAGGATCGCTGCTACTTTGATTCAGAAGATGTTTACTCACCCCTGGAAATTGCTGGAAACCATTAGAATGTTGAAAATGGAACATTAACGTGAGTTACATAAATCCTTTATTTCGGCGACTAGACTATTAGTACGTTCTCTGACACGGTCGTCTCAATAATCCACGGCGCCGCGGCCATATAGTGGCATTTTTCTTTTTCCTTTTTTTCACTTTTTTTTCACTCGGGCTTTTTCGGGTTTTCGGGCCTGACATTATGGTAATTGTTAGGGTCGGGCCGGGCCTCGGGCCGACCCAGTTAGGGTAGGGTAGGGCCGGGCCTTACTTTTCAGGCCCGATGAGAACTCTATGGTACAGTAGTTAATATTATTAAGGTCGCAGATTACTATGAAAACCTGTCAGTCCATCCATCATGCCACCATATATGGCATGATGGATGCGTCTTCTGCACTGAATTGTACTCACTGTATTGTATTGTATTGTATTGTATTGTATTGTATTGTATTGTATTGTATTGTATTGTATTGTATTGTATTGTATTGTATTGTATTGTATTGTATCCACTATATTCTGCCTTGTGAAGCACTTTGGTACAATGAGAGTTGTTTTTAAATGTGCTATATAAATAAATTTGATTTGATTTGATTGTGACACGCTCCATATATGGCCGTCTCCATATATGAAGATCACGACACTGACCTCATCAAACCTCGGATAGCCATACATGGAGAAGACTGGATCATCACCTATAGATCTGCATATATGGAGTTGGCCGGCCAGCAACTCTACATCTCACCTCAAACCTCAAACCCTTAGATCTCCATATATGGAGCTGACCTGTTCCTACATTCCATATGTTGATCCTTCCCCATCCGTCCTTCCTCTTCGATGTCTCCCTTTTGACTGACACCTGTCCATTCAAACTCTAGACGGGCCCGCCCCAAAGCCGCAGCCGGCAGAAACTAGAGTTATATTTATGTATTTATTTGACAGGGACAATGCTCATTAATCAACATGTCAGTAGTTCACATCCATGTAAATGGGCCAGAGTTAGCCAGACGCTAAGAGCAGGCTCTTAAAAATTATGATAAAACTATCCATACAAAAACACATACAATACAATACAGGAACAATTTAAACAGAACAACCGCAGAGTGAAGTGAGAAATGACACCAGTGATAAAATAGAGCTGATAATTACTCATGCTTACAGATTTGATTTGTTTTTAGCCACCTCTTCAGGTTGAATCTGAAGGTCAAATAGTTGGAGGTCTCTCTCACTTCTGTAGGGAGACTGTTCCAGTGATGGGAGGCTCTAACAGAGAAGACTGTTTTACCAAACACACTACATCTGGTTGGCACTTCACAGTCTCCTCTGGTAGTTGCCCTTGTTGTTCTGTCACCACTGTCCCCTCGACCTATGAACTGTTTCAGTGGTTTGATTGATTGATTGAAGAATTTATTAACAGTTTGCAGAATTACAGTACATTTCAAGCACAAACTCAATACAAAGGCTGTTAACTGTGAGTGGACGACCCAATTAAGCATTACACTTGTTTCCAACAGGGTCCACCATGTTCAAATCATCAAAACATTTAGAGACGTACAAATAGACACTTCTATAGACAGAACAGGAATTCATCAAAAAAGAATTCATCAAAAAGGAGGTAAAAAGGGAAAAGAAATATATACAGTGAGGGGAAAAAAGGGGGGGGCGGGGGGGGGGGGATTCAGATTTTACGGGGGCCAGTTTCGAATTGCAGCCATCCGTAGGTGCCCTTTGAGAGCGGTTTTGAAGGAGTCAAGGGATTCGCATGTCTTAATGACAGTTGGTAGGGCGTTCCACATTTTGGTGGCATAGGAGCGAAAAGAATTTAGTCCCTTGTTTGTGCCGAATCTGGGTTGTACATGGTTCGTTGCACTCCCTCTGGTGTTGTGGGTGTGGACTTCGTTAACATTAAGGAAGTATCTAGACAGGTACATGGGTATCTTGGTGGTGTATCGAATCTTGTGGACCAGACCCATTGCAAGATGCTGTACTCTGTCGTCGACCCTAAGCCATTCCAGCCTGTCGAAGTGGGCAGGGGTGAGGTGGGTTCGGGGGGCTAGATCAAGTAGGAGCCTGACCAGTTTGTTTTGGGAAGTCTGGAGCCTGGTTTTAAGGGCCTTTGAGGTGCTGTGGTACCAGGAGGTGCATGCATAGTCAAAGAAACCCTGTACAAGGGCTCCTGTTAAGGTCTTCAAGGTGTTTTTGTTGACCAGTGAGGAGATCCTGTAGAGGAATCTTGTTCTATGGTTGACTTTTTTGATTACGTTGGTGGCCATTTTATCACCGGAAAGATTAGCCTCCAGGATGGAACCTAGGTAGGTAATTTCATCTTTACGTGTGATAACATTGTCACCCACTCTAACCAAGAAGCCATTTGCCTTGCTGAGATTACTAATAGAGCCAAAGAGAATGGATTCAGTTTTTCCCAGGTGTAAAGATAGTTTGTTATCAGCGAGCCAGGTGCAGATTCTACCGAGTTCAGAGCTGAGGGCATTTTCAACCTGCAGTTTGTCCCTGTCCGAGACCAGCAGTGCTGAGTCATCTGCGAACAGGAACAAGTTGCAGTCACAGGCTGAAGTCATGTCGTTTACATATATTAGGAACAGTAGAGGCCCTAGTATGCTTCCTTGTGGAACGCCACAGCTCACTGGGAGGGGGGGGGACAGTGTTCCGTTCACTTCCACCATCTGTTCTCTCCCCTCCAGGTAGGATTGCATCCAGCTCACTGATGTGCTATCGAAACCAATTGCTTTTAGCTTGTTAACCAGTATGGAGTGGTTCACGGTGTCAAAAGCCTTTTGGAGGTCCAGCATGACCATGCCGCAGTATTTGCCAGCGTCCACCTCTTGTTTGATGTGGTCGCTCAAATAGAGGAGGCATGTGTCAGTGGAGTGGGATGTTCTGAAGCCAGATTGGAACTCGTACAATAATTTATTAGTGGCAAGATACTTTTCAACCTGTTCATAGACTATTTTTTCCATCACTTTCGAGATGGAACTAAGAATAGAAATAGGGCGGTAGTTGCCGGGGTCTAATTTACTCCCTTTCTTGTGCAAGGGGGTTACTTTGGCCAGTTTGAAATCTTGGGGGACCTGTCCCTGTTTGATGGAGAGGTTTACTATGTGGGTGATGATTGGAGCTATAGAGATGGCTGAGTCTCTGAGAAATTTGGAGGGAATGTTGTCATGGCCTGTGGCCTTGTGGGGTTGGAGGGCACTCAGTTTCTTAATTACCTCATCAGTTGTTACCATAACTAGTTTAAAATCGTCTTTACAAACACCTAGGTTTTTGTAGAAGGTTGTAATGTGCTCTACACCAAAGAGCCCAGAGTGTGAGGGCAGTTTGTTAACCAGAGTTGTTGATATGTTTGTAAAGAAGATATTCAAGTAGTTGGCCACATCAAGGTTGTCAGTGATGAGAGTGTTGTCAGATTTGATGTTTATGTTCGAAAATCTGGTTTTTAGTTTCTGACCATAGCTTAGTTGATTGTTTAGTAGCTTCCAGAGCTCATGAGGATTGTTTTTGTTTTCCTCAGCTTTATCATTAATGAAGTTACTTTTAGCTGATTTGGTCATGGCAGTTACACTGTTTCGTAGTTTGATTCGTTGTGTATTTAGGTTGTTCAAACGAGCTTGGCGAACACTGTCGAAGCGCTTGGCTAGCTTTGACTTGCATTTTAGAACTTCAGAGCATTTTTTGTCTCTGGCTTTCATTGCAGCCAGTATGTCCGGATTCATCCATGGTTCCGAGCGGGTTTTGCCCCTGGTGGTTCTCAAAGGAGCCATGTTGTTCAGTACTGATGTAAATTTGGTTTTGAAGCCAAGCCAAGCTTCTTCGACATGTGTGCATTTAAGCTCATCGGACCAATCCAGACTCTCCAATACTTGGTTAAAGACCTCACTAGAGTAGGTTTTGAGGTCCCTTGATATGACTGTTTTGTGGCAGCCGGTCTTAAGTTTTTGTATTTTGCGGGTACAGAATATCATAAAATGATCACTAAGCCCACATACAATAACCCCTTTCTTGGAGATTCTGGATTTGTCCGAGGACAGAATGAGATCAATGACAGTTTGAGTAGAATCACACACTCTAGTGGGTTGGGTAATTAGCTGACTGACACTATGTAGATCACAGAACTTACTGAATGACTTAAACACAGGTGCTTCCTTTCGTTGCATGTCTGTATTGTAGTCGCCAATCAGGATTTTCTCTACACATTCCTCCTCAGCTAAGCACCCCTCAAGTATATCATAGAACCCATGTTGGTCAGGCGGTCTGTAGACGGTGCCCACTAATACTGATTTAGCTTTTTTGAAAATTAATTCAACCCACACAGTTTCAATTTCATCATGCTGTAAGTCAGTACGAGTAACATATTCAGTGTCTTTGTGAATATACATACACACGCCACCACCATGCCTGTTTCTGTCGTTTCTGATCAAAGAATAGTTCTCTATTTCAACTTCTGGGTCTTTGGTTGACTCATCAAGTTTGGTTTCAGAGAAGCTAATGATGTTCGCCTTACCGCATTGAAACATATGCCTGATTTCAGCCATTTTGGGTCCAAGGCTGTTGACATTCAGGTGAAAGATATGAAGTCCGTTGGCTCTGACTATGGTGCTTATCTCCTCCATGGCGAAATAGGGGAGCGGAGGGCCATTGTTGTCTGTAGAAGCCGCGGGTTGCCGTGGGGGGAGGGTGGGGGGTGCGTGGGGGTCGTCGTGGGGTGGCGGGAGTGGGGGATGGGGTCCCGAGGGCTCTGGTGGGGCCGATTGAGCCATGGTGTCGACCGGAGAAACAGCAGAAATAGCAGGTAAAGTTTCACGGTGTCCGTCTCCAGCCTCGTTGTCCCCCTTGGTTGGATGTGGAGACTCTTCACGCCTGTAGATGGTGGTGTTGTCCGTGTCTTTTGCCTCGACTGCCGCCGATGTAAGATCTGCGTTGGGTCCCCAAGACGGCTCCGTGCCCGTACCTTGAGTTGGCTGTGTGGCCGTGACCGTCTCATGCGTTGTCCTTGCGATGGATCCCCAAGGCGGCTCCGTGCCCGTATCTTGAGTTGGCTGTGTGGCCGTGACCGTCTCATGCGTTGACCTTGCGATGGATCCCCAAGGCGGCTCCGTGCCCGTATCTTGAGTTGGCTGTGTGGCCGCGACCGTCTCCTTTGTTGTCCTTGCGTCCGTGATCATCAGGCAAGTTTGTTTCTTCGCCTGAAGTCTAGTGATTACAGGACCAGGATTGGGTTGGATGTCTCCTGCCATTAACAAGAATATACAACAGAACAGGCGTCTGTCGATCTTGCCAAGTAGGGGTTTGTTTCTTTTGGTCGGATTGCAGGTTAACAGTGCGTGGATTCCAGCCGCGCCGTGTCCGAGATGTTTACCGGTCGATCCATTGTTGTTGTTGCCGAGGAGATAGAACGTGCTGTGTTCTTCGTTGTTTACGCTGGTGTTGTTCTCGTAATCAATTCTCCTCATATCCACGTGATGGTAGAACCAGGGTGAATTGGAGTAGAAATCCATAATCCACAGGAGTATGAAAAGAAAATGAGCGAGAAAATGCGCTTTTTTGTCAACATTCTGTGACTTGGCGCAGGAGCGAGACGAAACACGTCTGTCCATCTCAACGACCGGATGCAATTCTGGTGGTGGAGGTGCAAGTCCATTTAAGATCTTAAAAATGAGATTGAGACAAGCAAAATGTTTAAAGCTGTCAAAATTAAATAAGTTTTGAACTATATGGCAATGGTGGTAACGGTTGGGCTTTTGGTCAAGTGTTTTAATGTCTGTTTGTAAAGTGATTCTATGGGTTTTAAAGTTGCCTGATTTGTATGTGACCAGGTTGTGAAACAGTACATTATGTGTAAAAAAAATCATAGCATGCATTTAGCAAGAGTTTAGCTGCATCTGTTGTTAGATATGGTTCTCAGAGTTCTCAACAGGCCCGGAAATTAAGGCCCTACCTGGGCCCTCATCAAACCCTGTACACTCAGGGTTTGCCTAAGGTATTATGTATTATGTATTAGTTATTATACACTCACAATAATTGTATTGTGAAGATTTTAAATGTATCGTAAACCCTCTATATACACTGTAGAGCAGGGGCGCCCACACTTTTTACTTGAGAGCCACTTTCAAAATGACCTACCTACTGAAAAAAGAATATAATACCATTGCTGGAAATAGTTTAAATATGGAATAGTGGCGCTGGCGTTACATATAAGACAAATGCACTTGGAATGGAGAAATGGAATAGGTAGGTAGTTTTTTGTATTTTATCTGTAATGCTACTGAAGTTCGTGCACAGCAACACTCTTGAAAACAAAATATTGTATTGTGGGTTTGAGCTGACAGGCCCTTTTTGATGTCAATGAATCAAATCACCTTAATTCAAGTGGCAGATGCCAAAAATATATTTTTTAATACTTTTTTAGGGGCATGTCATGTGATCTACCTGCACAGGCTAGCCCTTGTGATCTACTGGTAGATCACAATCTACCTTTTGGGCACCCCTGATGTAGAGTATTTGGTACGGTATTATTTCACTCTACACAAATTAATTAGGCAAAAATAGCCCTTCATGCATTGGAGCAAGCATGAGGTCAGTCCGTTGCTCTCCCCAGGTTGAGTGTAGAGATTACACTGGACAATTGACACTGGGTGAAAAAAATCATTTGTTACAAAAATCGTGGGATAATTTTTTTTTAATAAAAAACAAAAGAATGACAAGAACAACACAACGGGTTAGAGCCGTTTCTGTGTGTGTGGGAGGGACACACAGTGCTTCAACAGAGATCTGTTTTAGATTAAAAACAACAGCATTAGTGAAAGCATATAGTAGCTCACTGCCACTGACTGAGTGCACTTCACATGTTAATAGGAGGAGCAAAGCATATTAACAGAGGCAGTGCTGCCAGCCAGATGGGAAATGTTGAATTATCCTACCGGTGGCTCAAAGTTATTTGAAAGAAAACTATCGTACACACAGCCCCCCCCCCCCAAAAAAGAAGAGAGAAATCACACGTATAAATAAATAAACATGTAATTTCACACACAAAAAAAGTGTATTTAGTGTAAGAAACAACCTTGTTTGAGATTCATATATGAGACAAAAAAAAAACGCATCACATAACTATGCTGCGTGGAAGGCAACTTCCTGGACCTTTAATAGGCAAATAAAAAGCCTGAAGCTGGATTGGAAAGACTGCAGATCTAGATAAACTGCAGACCCATGTCGGGTCGGGTCGGGTTTAAACATCAGCGGGGCACAGGGAAGGCCAGGGCTTGGGCTGGACGTTTAAACATCACTGGACAGGGATGGTATATAGTAAAGGTTCTTTACCCCTGTGAGGAGAACCATGGGTTCTCCAGAACAACAGTGTTCTGGCACAGAGTGGGGAATGTCAAGAGGGCTCGCTGGCCAACTATTGGGAGGACTCGGTCGGTTCCCACCTCTCCCCCCCCCCCCCCCCCCCCTTGGTTCTGGCCCAGAGTTTGATGGGTACATCAGACGGTTCTGGACACCCCCTGTCTGGCTCGTTTCGAGGATGACTGATGGAAGCCAGCTGTTTGGCAACTCCGTCTATGGTGTGAAGATGTCTTGCCCCCCCCCCCCCCCCCCCCCTCTCCCCCAGGACACGTGGAACACACCTGCAGGTGAAGGCATTATAGCAGTGAACTAAAATACCTCTTTCTGTGTCTCTCTCTGTGTCTTAGAGTTCTCAACGGGCGTGAAAATTAAGACCCGGCCTTAACTGCATGGGCCCTAACTGATCAGGGCCCGGGCCCGACTAATTAGCATAGATCTAAGGCCCGGCCCGGCCCGGCCCTAAAACGTTGGGTTGGGCTCTACACAGAGTAAAAGTGAAAGGCCAGTCAGCACTGGAGCACTGCGAGGAGTCGGACACACGCGTCCGTTAAAGGTGACTGTGGCCGGCTGTCTGAGAGGAATGTATGACAACTCGCACGGAGAGCCGTTTAATATCACTACAAAGAGAGTTTCTCACGCTATTAGACATCTAAAATACGTCTAAAATGGGTTATAAATGGTTTAAAATGTACGTTTGTTTTCAGCAGTCTAGGCTTAGATTGTTTCAACGTCTATATCATACATGGGCAACTGGCGGCCCTATGCGGGGTGGGGCCCTATGCGGCCCCCACCTTCACTCAATGTGGCCTTCAGGTTAATTTTGGATTACTGATACCGTTTTTTCAGCTGTTACAATTCCAAACATGCAAACATGACCCGCTTTAATTACTTACAGTCTAAATTAGTAGCTTGCTGAGTAGTATTACAAATAGTTTTATTGTCTTTTTTTATGTCCAATATATTTGTATTTAGAACTTAAAAAATGACTTTTCAGGGTCCCAATTAAAAATAGCAAAACATTATTCAGGATTTCAATTTAAATATAGCAAAAATAGCCGATACAATAAATGACGATCTGACAGACAGGGAACTGAACAAACATGGGCCATATAAATAGACAAAGACTAACTATACACAGGTGAACTCAAAATACAATCAGGATAGGCTAACATGAGGAACACATGGGTGACTATAGGGTAACAGTACTAATTAGGGATGGAGCTCGTTCATTTTTATTGATAACGATCACCTTATCGAGCATTTTCTATTATTTTGTGGAAAGACAGGAGACAATAAATTCAGAACAGAACCAGTATATTTTACTAGGGCCTTCAAATACAGTACATTTCTAACAGGCAATTGACCTTTTTACCAATAACATAATATTAAATAAACTGTTAAACTTAAAAGTGTTATTTTGTTTACCCTGGCAGCACTGTTTGGCAGGTATCAATGCACTTTTAGACCAACATGTTTGTGCCAGCATGGATGATTACATTTATTTCTTGATCGCCTCTTGCCATGATTGTTTGAACATGACTTCATGGGCCGCTATGCTCAATAACAGGCTTGATAAGCCCAAAGCTTATTGATAACGGGTACTCAATAAACTTGTTATCGGATTTTATCGGGTATCGGTTATCGAGCTCCATCTCTAGTACTAATACAGGGAGGTGAGACAAGGCAGGTAACAAGCAAACAAAGCAGACAGGAACGTGTGTTGATCATCAGCTCACAGGAGAGAGGAGGGATAGATTAATAAAACTACTCATCCTCCATCCATCCATCCATCCATCCATCTATCTATCTATCCATCTATCTATCTACCGGTCCATCCATCCCACCAGTCTGGTATTGATCACACGTGTCCACATTAGAGAGAGAGAGGGGGGGGGATGCTTTTATGATAATCTCACAATCCCCCCCCCCCCCCTCTCTCTCTCGTAATGGCTTGCATTAGACGCTCATCCCCTCCGCACTACCAACCCGACACCTGGCCCCATGTGCTCCTCTGCTGCTCTCTCTCTTCGGACTTCGGCTCTCTCCCGTTTGCATTACGACACCGTTTAATGGGCTCTTTAGAGAGAGAGAGAGAGGGGCTGGGGTGGGGCCGCAGGAGGGGGCATGAAGGGGGGCGGGGGGGGGGGGGGGTTGGGGTGAGCGGAGCAGGAAAGTTTCCAGGAGTTTCCAGTAGAGGAGAAGAAGATCTAAGCGAGGAGGAGGAGGGAGCGCCTGGGAGGGTCCGAGAGGCACCGTGTTTAGGTGGCAGTGGGAGGCGGAGGGTGGGGTTTGGGGGTGGGGGGCCCAGGGGGTGGGGGGCCCAGGGGGTGGGGGGCCCAGGCTGGGTCGAACCAGCTCTGGGAAGGGGAGAGGTTTTTCTGACCGGACCCAGCCAGATGACCAATCAATATCTCTCTCTCTCTCTCTCTCTCTGCCTCCCTATGTCTCTCTCTCTCACCGTTCCTCATACTTTCCAGTCATCAGGATAGAGAGAGTCCAAATACTTTCCGATTATATGAGCCTCATGCCATGTCTGTCTGCCTTTGTTCCAGCACGCTTTGTAAAGTAAGACGACGGAAACGTACAGAAGAACCCAAGTAGGAAGGAGGGAGGAATCTGTGACGAAAGTACAAAAAAAAAAGAAGAGGGCAGCCAAGAACATGCATGGTATTAAGACACTAGTCTCACAAAAACTGGCTGACTGACTGACTGACTGGCTGACTGACTGACTGACTGGTTAACTTGCCTGGCTGGCTGGCTGGCTGGCTGGCTGGCTGGCTGGCTGGCTGACTGACTGACTGACTGACTGACTGACTGGTTAACTTGCCTGGCTGGCTGGCTGCCTGGCTGGCTGACTGACTGACTGGCTGGTTGGTTAACTTGGCTGGCTGACTATAGCAGGAGGTGTCCAGGGATGCCTGGCTGGCTGCGGAAAAACAACTGAAAAAAAGAGAGAAGAGAGAGAAAGAGAAAGAGAGAGAGAGAAAGAGAGACACCTGGACACCATCAGTCTCAGCCAAGGTAAACATCTCCGACATTCCACCCGGCACGCTGGCCTGCAGGGGTCAAAGGTCATGATGACAAACGAGTGACCCAGGAGCCCTGAGAGGCCGAGAGAGGAGCCTCTGGAATCTCTCAGCGGGGGGACGCAGGGGGGACACAGGGTGGGGGACGCAGGGGGGACACAGGGTGGGGGACGAAGGGGGGAGCCCGGGGGACACAGGACCGCATTCACTGGCCCAGGAAGCACTCTCTGAGGGCCATGCTGGCCCCTAAAGGGGCTTAGGGGCCATATCTTTCAAGATATAGCCTGTGGCTGTCTTTAGAAGAACATCACCAACTTTCCACCACTCCTCCGAGCACCGCTAACTGGCTTCTGATGACACAGAGGCCTGATAGGTGGAACTTTGGTCTGTATAGGTGTACATTTATACATGCACACTTGCAATAAAAACACGCACGCACACAAACCAGTGGTGGAAAAAAGTATACTCAAATGTTTTACTTGTGTAAAAGTATCAATACTGCAATGTAGAAGTACTCTTTTACAAGTAAAAGTCCGGAAAGTTTAGTACTTGAAGTACCGAAAGTAGAAATTACTCATTATTCTGAATGTCCCATTTCCAAGTTTTCAAATGTACAAAATGTATACAAATCCTTTGAAAATAGCAGATCTGCAAGCTCACAATGTGTCGCATCGCAACGCATTGTAGATCGCTTGTAGATCGGCTGTTGTCAAATGGCCGACATGTACGGTGCTGAAGTCAGTAAAAGTACAATAATTGCCTCTGAGATGTAGTGCAGCAGAAGTAAAAATAGTAAATACTGAACATTTGCAATGCTCGAGTAAAGTATATAAATACCTCAAAATGGTACTTAAATACAGTACTTACTAGTAAATGTACTTAGTTTACACCACTGTACGTGTAAATATACAGCAGTTGTTCTCAAACTTGTGTGACTCAGGTCACACTTTTGATCTTATCATTCTTATGTCATATTACGTTGCGTAAAATATTCAAATATTTCCCCCCAAGACAGTAGCTTTCAACCCTTTTCATATCAAGGACCATTACATATTTGCCATTTGAGCCACGGACCACCATTTGATGACATTTATCCTCTCAGGCCCAAGACTTGAATATTGTGTTGTCATTGCATAAGACTGTTTTGTCGTTGGATACAATAATTCTACATTCTCTAATTGTACTGTAGACTTGTAAATTAACTAATGCAGATGTAACAATAATTTTACTTAGTAACTGAGTTAAAGATCTATATATAAGGGTCCATTTGGTTAGAAATTCTCCATCATTTAGCTGCAGGGAACCACCTGGAACAACTGGTTGAAAACCACTGCCCTAAGATACAGTTCATGCCACAGAGGGAAAAACATATCTCAGTTTCCATGGGAACAGACTGAACATAACTTATCCCTTCAGGCCCCAGCGATGCTTTTGGTCAACATTTATATTTTAGATTTGATCAAAAACAAATGTTATTTTTTTCTGTTCTTTTTTCACCTAAACATCATCATTGATGTTCATCGTTTAGTCTTACAATGCCATTGGTCATGATATTTGCATATAAATACCCCCCACAGAGGCGGAAATTCACACAACTTCAAAATCTCTGGACAATTTTTAACCTTTGACCCTGAAAAAGGTAAGTAAAATGCCTGTAATATATATTTTTTGTGATCATTAGAATGTCAAGAACATGTTTTAATTTATTATTGTGAAAGATATCCCCCCAAATGTAAATGATTAATTTATCATTATTATTTTAAATTAGTGTAGTTGGTGTAGTGTGGAAAAATAACGTGTCAAGTACAGTGCAGCTCGGGTCTGTTTTACTAAGTCTAGAGAGGTCTAAGTGGTTCAAGTGAAGTAACGTTGATGATGAATTACAAATATTATCCCACACACACACACACACACACACACACACACACACACACACACACACACACACACACACACACACACACACACACACACACACACACACACACACACACACACACACACACACACACACACACACACACACACACACACACACACACACACACACACACACACACACAGTTTCCCCCCACCCAGCACGGACATTTAACACCACTCCAAACGACAGTAATATTCATCAAGGAACCCCGCCACCTATGAGGAGTTTAACTGCACAGCTTAAAAGTGTTAAAAGTGTCAAAAGAAGAATGCTCTTCTTGGAGAGAGAGAGAGAGAGAGAGAGAGAGAGAGAGAGAGGGAGAGGGAGAGAGAGAGAGAGAGAGGTAGGGAGAGAGAGAGAGAGAGAGAGGCTAAATTACCCTGCGGATGAGAGGTAGGGAGAGAGAGAGAGAGAGAGAGAGAGAGAGAGAGAGGAAGAAGGTATTTTAGCCAGACACACTTGTACAGCTATACACCAGTGGTGGAAAAAGTATACTCAAATGTTTTACTTAAGTAAAAGTACCAATACTGCAATGTAGAAATACTCAGTTACAAGTCCGGAATTCGAGTAAAAGTACAAAAGTATTGGCATCAAAATGTACTTAAAGTACCAAAAGTAGAAAGCACTCATTATGCAAGAATGTTCAATTTCAAGTTTTTCAAAATGAATAAAAAAACTTTTGAAAATAGCCGATCTACAAGCTCACAATGCGTCGCATTGTGAGCTTGTAGATCGGCTTTTTTCAAATGCCCGAAATGTACAATAGGGCTGATGTGGTTAATGTATGTTTTACTACAGTAATTCAAGTTTTCAAATAATTGTAGTGGAGTTACTGTAAAGTACAACATTTAGCTCTGAGATGTAGTGGCGTAGAAGTAAAAGCATAATATTGGACATTGGAAATTCTGAAATAAAGTAAAAAAAATCCTCAAAATTGTACTTAAGTAGGCCTACAGTACTTAAGTAAATGTACTTATGTTACCATAAGTTTCCACTGCACCGCCACTAGGAAGTCGGTTGTTGTACTGGCCATATTTCATGAGAAAGGAATGGTGGGTATGTGGTGTGTGTGTGTGTGTGTGTGTGTGTGTGTGTGTGTGTGTGTGTGTGTGTGTGTGTGTGTGTGTGTGTGTGTGTGTGTGTGTGTGTGTGTGTGTGTGTGTGGGGGGGGGTGCTGGTGATAAGACCCAACTGGAAGCGGGTTCCATCCGGGCAGGTGTGATCCGTCCACCCGCTGTAAACCAACACCCGACAAGCTACGCTTTCCCTGAATCGATTTGAACGTTGAGCGTTTTGCCATTCAGCGACGATTGCTGGCATTAAATCAGTCACCAGTCCGACAGTCTTCTTTTGTTTAAAGCGAGAAATTTGGTAAAATATTGTCTATACAGTACACATACATTCATGAATCCACTTGCTGACCAGCTGTTAGTATTGGGCAATCTCCTTATAGGGGTTTCTTGTGACCCTACCATTAACATCCTATGGCAGGCAAAAATGTCACATTTTCCTTTTGCTTTAAGTAGCATGTGACATGTCAAACTAGGGGTTTTTCATGATTCTGAATCCATTCCAAGCATTAGTTTTGCAGAAAATACACTCCTTGGGCTAAACGCAGCCATAGCCACTTGCCTAAATGTGCCCAAAATGTGCTGACCTCATAACATTTGTCATGATGTTTTATGATGTCTATGGCCGCAGTTCCTATTGAGTGAAAGATTCTCTATTTATGAAAGAAATAAAATATTTAAGGTGTTTTTATTTTAGTTGTAGAGGGCAAGTATAATGTTTTAAGGCGTATGTGTCTTGTTAGCCAGGGATCCTTTTAAAACTGCCACGACTACCTATTTGCACTGACAAAACAAATAGATAGAAACTAAGCTATGATGACTAAAACTATTTTTTGATAGCAATAATCTTCGTATTTTGGATAAAACTTTGTCCTGGGCGACCGGGGTGTTAATGACGTTTAGAAGATTTAGAACAATTCCTGGATGTCTTTACATGTGTGTTTAGCACCCCGGACCGTCTTAAAACCCATTTTGGGCGGGAACCCCTTTTGGTGTTAGCATTATGTTATGCTTTGGTTATTGAAAAATAGCAGATCTACAAGCTCATAGCGTGCCACCGAGTGGCACGCTACGAGCTTGTAGGTCTGCTATTTTTGAAAAATCGAAGAACGACTGACATAGAAACATAGCTTTTTCAGAAAACTGTCAGGATGTAGAAGACATTTTTAGAATATGGTCAAAATGGGTTAAATGGAATAACGGGGCGTTTGAGTTCGTTACCTTGACTACTGAATTCATAAAATAAACCACAAGGCTGATTAACTTGACAGTAGACTGCAAACTAGCAGATCTACAAGCTCAGTAGACCTATTTTAAAGTAATATATCAGACCACACTTTAAATGTAAATTAGATTTACTGCTAGGGTTGTAAGGTTATTTGTTTTTACAAATGTATTTGAACCCTTTTTTAAAAATCAAAAAACATGAAATAGACAATACAGTAGACAATACAATAGAACAAATATAATAAACCAAT
>NC_136808.1:9172100-9175094 GCF_951216825.1 Electrona antarctica | reverse complement strand
GCGAGAGAGAGAGAGAGAGAGAGAGCGAGAGAGGACAGACGATAAGACAAGAGGTCTGGTCCAGTGTTGATTTCGTCGACTAATACTATTTGAGAAAAATGTGTTTATCGACTACCTTTTTTCACTGATGAAAACTAAATGGAAACTAAATGAAAACTAAGTGATCATGATACATGGTGCATTTATATAGCACCTTTATCCATGGCTCTTTTTTTTTTTTTAGATAGATAGATTGTGTATTACATAGATTGTGTATTACATTCACCCATTCACACACCGATGGCAGCGGAAACCATGCAAGGCACCAACCTGCACATCGGGAGCAATTAGGGTTCAGAATCTTGCTCAAGGACACTTCGACACTAACTCTGGGGGGGCCCGGTTTCAAACTGGCAACCTTGTGGTTACCATCCAGCCACTCTACCCCTGAGCCACCACCGCCCGTTGAAGTAAGACAAAATATATTGACAAAACTAGACGAAAATGTTTGCAAAGGACTAGTGAACAAAAGATCTAGTAGGCACAGTGAGGCACAAGTCATTTTACACTTGGTTGCATGCATTGCTGAAAACAGCAGATCTATAGAATAGCAGATCAGCTATTTTCAGCAAGTGTAAAATCAGCCATTATGACAGCATCAAGGCCCGCCAAAATACATTTTAGTCAACTAAATCAACTGTAGATTTAGTCGACTAAAATCTTATTATATTTAGTCAACTAAAACTAGACTAACACTAAAAATCATTCCATGTGGCTAAAATATGACCAAAACAAAGTTTAATTCCAAAGACTATGATGACTGAAACTAAAATGGAAATGTGCTGCCAAAAACAACACTGCATGGTCAGGTCTCAGGGACCATTTGTACCTGAAGCACAGAGAGGAGAAGAAAAGAAAAAGAGTGAGGGGGGGAAGAAGGGGGGGGGGGGTGCAGAGTACAGACGCAATTGCCCATGTCTTCAGAAATGCAAGCTGTGGTACATAGGTCATTCATTGTTGAGATAAGCACTCAGGGCTGGAGATTGCTGGTGCTGGTGCACATGAGTGTGTGCGTGCGTGTGTCCAGCTAGGCGCTGAATCATAATCTAAATATTTTATTTTCATAATTTTTTAGTTAAACTATTTGGTGTTCCCACATTGCTTTCCTCTGACATTGGCCAGAATATATACTAAATCAGGGCACGACTGACAGAGGCAGGCAGGCAGGCAGACAGACAGACAGACAGACAGACAGACAGACAGACAGACAGACAGACAGACAGACAGACAGGCAGGCAGGCAGGCAGGCAGACAGACAGACAGACAGGCAGGCAGGCAGGCAGGCAGGCAGACAGACAGACAGACAGACAGACAGACAGCTCCCTTGCGGAGGCTGGTACGGAGGAAAGGGGAGCTGCCACGGGCAACACCCCTGGCGGCTGGCCCCACACCTCCCCCTCACCCCTCCCCTCCCCTGCACACTGCCAGATGTGCTCTCCTCTCCTTCTCCTATCTGCTACTACCACGCCACTGTTTATTTCGGGTTTTTTAAGTAGGCTAGTGAAGAGCCGATCTACAAGCTCAAAATCACACGTCACACGTGCTTGTTTTTCTGACTTGATTTAATAAACCTCGAGAAAAAGAATAGGAACTGAGGGGGAGAAAGAAAGAAAGAAAGAAAGAATTGAAAGAAAGAAAGAAAGTAAGATATAACATTTTAAGTCGCCTTTGCAGGCCTGACTGTACTCACCGATGGCATTTTCAACAGGTTCGGTGGATTGTTTCAAATTAATTTGTTAAGCAATGTTAAGTTACGTTTTTCTTCTACTATGTAAACCTATCAAAGAGGCTTAATTTGGTGCCAAACAACACTGGAACAATTAACCAAGAGTCCAAGACCTCCATCATCGTGTGAGTTAAATAAATGTGTTGTCATCTCAATTCTCATCCGTCATTGTAACTGCGCCACAGAACGTTGTGTCATGTGCATGCACACCTGCAGCTCATCAAAGGATTACACGGTGACACTTTAAGCCCCGCCTTAATTTATGTAGGGGTCACTGCGCATTTCTACCAGTGGTGGAAAAGTTCTAAGAACATTTACATAGTACATACTAGTACACTTACTACACTATAAAAGTACACACATATATATATATATATATATATATATATATATATATATATATATATATATATATATATATATATATATATATATATATTCAGTAGCCTACTTTTACTTCACTATACATCTCAGAGACAAATATTGTAGCCTACTTTTACTTCACTACAATAATTTGAAAACTTTAGTTAGGTCTACTAGTAATTTTGTAGATTTTGATCATTTTTACAAAACATAGGCTATCCATTAAACACTTCAGCCCTATATACTTTTCGGCCATTTGAAAATAGCCTATATCTACAAGCTCACAATGCATTGCGATGCCACGCATTGTGAGCTTGTAGATCTGCTATTTTCCAAATATTTTAATACATTGAAAAACCCTCTTCCCGGTCCTTCAAAGCCACTGGCTGAGCAACTTCCATTGAAATGAACAGTGGGTGGGGGGCGGGGCTGTCCACTCTCTAGTTTATATATAGAGCGTCGCAGTCCCGCCCCCTTTCATGACAACGACAGGCCTGGAAGATAATTCCCCATTCATTTTCCCCATAGACGTTTCTTTATTAAGACTTTTTAAGCCTCGGAGTCGGACAAAGCCAACTCTTGTTGTGACAAATCGTGACAATAACGTAGCCGAGAAAAAAAAGGCAGAGTACAACACCTTTTTTCCTTCTTTCTAATTATTTGATCGACCCAAAACATTGTGTTTGTTGTCATGATTTGTCACAACAAGAGTTGACTTTGTCCGAGGCTTAAATGTCTTTAAATAAATACTTTTTGAATGGGAAAAATGAACGGGGGATTCTCTTCCGGGCCCGTTTGTTGTCATGAAAGGGGGTGGGACTGCGACGCTCTATATATAACCATGGTTATCTACACCAAAAAGCATG
>NC_136808.1:9114600-9164600 GCF_951216825.1 Electrona antarctica | reverse complement strand
ATTTGGTTCCATTTGTACACTCTCAGAGGCGACCGGCACTAGTACTAGTTGGACCCACAAATACTGAAGAAACCCTGGAGAATTAAAAACATTACAATTGAGTGTTAAAACAGAAAATCTAAACTTTTAGTAAACTTGGAGGAGAAGAGTGACATAATCATGCACAAACATCACAGTGACTCAGTCGCACAGATGGAGAGACATATCAATCCACCACCTGCAGAGTCAGACAGACTGGTCAATAATGTTACACCACAGGCTTCTCTCTGATCAAAAATAGCAGATCTATAAGTTCATAGCGCGCCACTCGGTGGCGCGCTATGAGCTTGTAGATCTGCTTTTTTTCAATAGCTAAATTATAACATAATGTTTAAAACACCAAAAGGGGTTCCTGCCAAAAATGGGTTAAAAACTACACTAAAATGTTAGGAAGGGATTATAGTGGACAAGAGATCCAGTGTAAATAAAAGACAAAAGTCATTTTAGACTTTTGTTGCATGCTGAAAATAGCAGATCTACCTCTCTCTGAGGTTGTACTGTAGATCGGCTATTTTCAGCAAGTGTAAAATCAGTCATTACGACGGCATCAAGGCCCGCCAAAATACATTTTAGTCGACTAATTCAACTGTAGATTTAGTCGACTAAAATCTTATGATTTTGATCTTATACATTTCAGATGACTAAAATATGACTGAAACTAAATTAACTTTTGTTCCAAAGACTAAAGCTAAAATCAAAATTTGCTGCCAAAATCAACACCGATCCAACCGTCGGTTCCCGGGACTGCAGGACTTTGTATGTTTTCCACAAAGCTTGGGTTGCTTCCTTGCAGATACTACTGTATTAGGATATAGGCCATGGAACTGGGTTGATAGCAGAATTGGGGTGCGTCATACAATATACAATTTACAATTTAGGCATTTAGCAGACAATATTATTCCAGAGTACTTATTCAACAGTAAGCAAGAACAAAAAACATGGTAATGCATCAAATACATAAAAGTAGTCATCATGAATCATACGTAAGCTTAAGAACCTAACAGTGGAATATCTATCTCTAAGGAAACTATAAGTGTATACACTATAGAGTGTTATGTCAAAGTGCTATTTAAGTTAAATAAGTTATGCATACGCCTATAGGAGGTCGAGGCTAGGGCAAGTACTACGGCATACATACATGCATCATACAAGCGTCATGCATTGATTCCATGATCATAGATCCTGGAACCGGAGGAGCAGGATTGGAGCGCGTCATACATTGATGCGATGACCTTTCTTGACTCGTGATACTGCCTGGTGCCTGTCTTCTTGCGAGCGTGCCAATCCACTGAACCAGAACTCCAACTAAGGGTGCGTGCGTGCGTGCGTGCGTGCGTGCGTGCGTGCGTGCGTGCGTGCGTGCGTGCGTGCGTGCGTGCGTGCGGGTGTGCGTGCGTGCGTGCGTGTGTACTCTATAGTGGTACATGAACTGTGATTGGTCTAGTGTTGTCAGGTGTGGGGAAGTACAGACATACCACCACTAACCAATGTCTGTGCCTTCTGCTAAAGTAAAAGTTCAATGAATATAGCGCCACGCCACGGGGACAAATTAATTATTATTCCAAAAATTAATGATAAATGGTGCATTTATATAGCGCTTTTATCCAAGGCACTTTACATAGATAGTGCATTACATTCACCCATGCATTCACACACACACACACACACACACACACAGTCATTCATACAGCGATAGATGGCAGAGGAAACCATGCACGGCACCAACCTGCACATCGGGGGCAATTAGGGGTTCAGAGTCTTGCTCAAGGACACTTCGACAACACTAACTCTGGGGGAGCCCACAGGGATCGAACTGGGAACCTTCCGGTTCCCAAGCGACCACTCTACTGAGCCACTGCCGACACTCCCCTCCCCTGAAAGGCCTTGCATTGTATTCTTTTATTTTTTAGCATCACTGAGATTAGATACAGTCAGAGAACTTAATGGACACTTGTTCTTCTGTTAGACCAAGGCCATCTTCTACTTCCCATGAAGCCCATACAGGAAGAGAGGAGGTATAGAAATAGATAACAGCCAGAGGTGGAACATTTCTTGACTTTCTTTAACTTTTACTTTATACTACACTACATCTCAGAGGCAAATATTGTACTTTTACTACAATTATTTGAAAACTTAACTAGTTAGTTTATAGATTTTTAATATTATTACAAAACATATGCATACATGCATCAGCTCTGTATATATTTTGGCCATTTGAAAATAGCCGATCTGCAAGCTCACAATGCATCGCGATGCACCACATTGTGAGCTTGTAGATTGGCCATTTTTATACAAGAGGTTTATACATTTTACATTTTGAAAACTTTGGGACATTCTGCATAATATCTACTTGTGGTACTTTTAAGCTCATTTTGATGTCAAAACTTTTGAAGTACATGTTGAATTCCAGACTTTAAACTTGAATAACAAAGTATTTCTACATTGCAGTATTGATACTGCAGCACAATATTTGCCTCTGAGATGTAGTTATTTTTCTTCTTTTTTTTTTTCTTTCTATTTTTGTGCACCGTTCCCGGCGGCACTGCAATGCCGGGTCGATGCGTGGAGTGAACGGAGCAAGCCCCTTTTTCAACTCTTTCAAATAAGAACAGATACTATATATACACTTGATCTTAGCCAAAAGGCCGAGAAGCGAGATGTAGTTGAGTAGCCTAAAAGTAAAAGTTTTGAAAGTAGGAAATACTCCAATAAAATAATAATGTTTTGTTTTTTCAACCAAGGTTCATGTTTTTGGTTGTTATTAGAGAAAGTAAAAGTTAAAGTGTTTTTCATTTGCTGCTTTCTTTCATTTTAGCGATTTTAGCTATTTTTGACAGGGACGGGGGAATTCGAACATGGGGCTAAATACTTATTTCTTTACAAAATATTATGGCGATTTCTTTATTACGCGAGGTCGCGTGCACGCATCCACCTCGTTGACGGCAGACTGCTGGGTGAGCGCTGGCGCTTTGGCATGGGGGGCCAGATCAACATGGAATGAATTCTGTACTGGCCATATATGGAGCGTGTCTTGAGTGTACAGGGTTTGATGAGGTCAGATCAACAGATGCAGATGATGGATGGAGCCCGCACACCACAGATACAAAGAGACTTTCTGTATTGAGAAATCTGACAACGTTTCAATCTATTTGATCTTCATCAGGTCAGAACAGGTCAGCTCCATACAGTATATGGAGATCTAAGGGTGGTAGCGGGGACGTTCTCTTGTGTGTACAGGGTTTGATGAGGGCCCAGGTAGGGCCGGGCCTTAATTTTCGGGCCTGTTGAGAACTCTAGTTTTCGCCGGCTGCCGGGCGCGGCTGCACTAATTACTTTGGGGCGGGCCCGTCTAGAGTTTGAAATTTGAATGGACAGGTATAAGTCAAAAGGGAGACATCGAAGAGGAAGGATGGATGGGGAAGGATCAACATATGGAATGTCAGAACAGATTCTGACATACTGTATATCCATATATGGAGATCTAAGGGTTTGAGGTCAGATGTAGAGTTGCTGGCCAATATTGATGACATCAGGGATCTCCACATCTCCATCCCTGATGATGTCACATGATGTTAACGAGACCTGGGTGCCCGACCAACACACTGATGGTGCCTTACCAACACACTGACGGGAAATGCACGATTCCACGAATGCATAATTGCAATTATTTACCATCGTCCTATAGACCCCATGAAAAAATTACATCTGACCACAAAAGATCACAGGATCTAGAGTATAAAGAAGGATAGAGACCGAACTGGAGCGTTAGCCCCGACCCCCCGCTATTCATTTCAGTGGAAGTTGCTCAGTGGCGTTTTGAAGCACTTCCGGAAGTATAATTATAACTCAATGGCTCGAGCGAGCGGAAGTTTAGCCTAGCCTAGCCCCGGACCTCAATTTTGAGGTCCGGGCTTTTCACGTGACGTCATAAACGTCCGTCCACTTCCATTAAGTGCTGCAATTCCACATTTCGCCAGTAGGTAGTGGCATCTTCAACGTTGGATATAGCCTTACTGGGGGCTTGGATCTACTGAATGTGAAGGGGGTACTATAGAGCGTCGCAGTCCCGCCCCCTTTCATCATGACGAGCGGCCCGGAAAAGAATTCCCCATGCATTTTTCCCATAGACGTTTCAAAAAGTATTTTGCCATATACTGTGTGTCGTATAGGCTCAGTATGTCACCTCCCCCTTCACAATCAATAGATCCTGTGATCTTTTGTGGCCAGGTGTAATTTCTTGGGGTCTAGAAGGACTATAATAAATAATATAAAAGATATAAAATACATATTTAGCCCCATGTTCGAATGCCCCATGCCCCCCTGTCAAAAATAGATAAAATCGCTAAAACGAAAGAAAGCAGCCAATGAAAAAATAAAACTAAATATCCTTCTTCTGAACAGTTTTCTGAAAATACCTATGTTTCTATGTCAGTGGTGCTCAATATTTCATGTCAAGAACCCCAAAAATATGTGTAATTGGCCGCTGACCCCCATCTGAAAATATGTTATTCCAGGAAGCCCTGCAGAAGCAAAGATTGGAGTTAAAAACGTTCACTCTGAAAGCATATACATTCCAAGATTTGCGCCACATTTTCAAGATTTTTCAAAAATAGCAAATCTACGAGCTTGTAGATCTGTTATTTTTCAATAGCTAAAGTATAACATAATAATGCTTTAAACACCAAAAGGGGATCCCGAATCTGAACGGGTTAAAGGACAACTTTAGTTTTTTTCAACCAAGGTTCAGGTTTAAGGTTGTTATTAGAGAAAGTAAAAGGGAGTGTAATCTTTTTTTCATTTGCTGCTTTCTTTCATTTTAGGGATTTTAGCTGTTTTTGACAGGGGGGCGGGGGCATTCGAGCATGGGGCTAAATATGTATTTATTTACAAAATGTTATAGCGATTTATTTTTTTATTCTTTACTATAGTCCTACTAGACCCCAAGAAATTACATTTGGCCACAAAAGATCACAGGATCTACTGTGGCCAATGTGTCAAACTGGCATATTGAGCCTAAGACACACAGTGTGGCTTCCCCCCAGTAGGCTACCTTCTACTATAGCTGTTAAAAACAGCTATAATCCCTAAAACGAAAGAAAGCAGCAAATGAAAAAAAATTAACACTCATCTTTTACTTTCTCTCATAACAACCTACAGTAAAACATGAACCTTGGTTGAAAAAAACTAAAGTTGTCCTTTAAGTGCCGTCCGTACTTGAGTAAATGTTATACTTTCCACCACAGGCAGATAACAGCCATGAGGCACAAGGAGGAAGAGGGACGGAGGGAGTGAATTATTAAAAAAGAAAAAAAAGAAAACAAGGCTAGTGGTTGTCTTGTCCGCTCTGGTAACCGGCGGTCTAGTAACGGCCATCCATGCTGCCCTCTTTCATGTTCCAGCGCTGGCGGAAGATTTATTCTGACTGGGGGTGGGTGGGGGTGGAGGTGGGGGTGGGGTGGAGGGGGGGGGGGTCCTCCTCCAGGACACGGCCTGACAGGACGACCCCTGACCTCTCCTTTTGCCAGAGCTGCTTGGGGTCCCATGGAGGAATACCCACGGGGCCTCACACCACAGAACAGCACAGCACACCAACCGCAGCTATAGCTGTGTGTGTGTGTGTGTGTGTGTGTGTGTGTGTGTGTGTGTGTGCGTGCGTGCGTGCGTGCGTGCGTGCGTGCGTGCGTGCGTGCGTGCGTGCGTGCGTGCGTGCGTGCGTGCGTGCGTGCGTGCGTGCATGCGTGCGTGCGTGCGTGCGTGCGTGCGTGCGTGTCTGGGGGGCCCTCGGTGGTGTCAGATAGCTTAGGGCCCTGTTTTTTAAAATGTATTTTTCAAAAGGGGGGAGGGGGGGGGGGGGGGGGGGCGGGGGAATCAATAAGGAAGGGTCGGAGAGAGGAGAGGAGATGCAGCTCAGAAACATGAGCCTGATGTGATATTTACTTTGCTGTGAGGCACAGAGTGTTCGGGGCACTTGTTGTCAAAGACGAGGTCTCTGACTGCAACGCCGTGTTTTAGTTGGGGAGAGGAAAATAAGTCGATAAATGGAACTGTAGTCTTGTTGTTGTTGTTGCTGGGTTTTTTTTCTGCAATCATCTTGAGAACGGACAGTTAGCACACTCAATATTTCAGTGGTGAATAGATTTTATATGAGCTCCATATTTGGACTGAAACTCTAGAAGCGACCATGAATGGTTATCGTATTCTTAATGCATTAGAATGAGAAAACCGCAATGCATTAATTAACTAATTACTAATTCTAATTCTAATTAGTAATTACAAACAAGTTACTAATAACTAAATACTGTTTAAGCAACTCAGTGGCCTTGTGGTTAGAGTGTCCGGCCTGGGAGGTCGGGGTTCGATCACCGGCCGGGTCATACCAAAGACTCTGAAATGCCTCCCTGCTTGGCACTCAGCATCAAGGGTTGGATTGGGGTGGGTTAGATCCACTACAAATGATTCACTCAGCATCAAGGGTTGGATTGGGGTGGGTTAGATCCACTACAAATGATTCACTCAGCATCAAGGGTTGGATTGGGGTGGGTTAGATCCACTACAAATGATTCACTCAGCATCAAGGGTTGGATTGGGGTGGGTTAGATCCACTACAAATGATTCCCAAGTGCGGCATGCGGCTGTGGCTCAAATGTATAGTCTCGCCTAGCCAGACAACTAACTATTCCACAATCTCTGAATGCTATCTGGAACTATGCTATCTGGAACCTCCCCAAATCAGTTTATCATTTCCGTTCACAAAAATATATTTTAAAATATCTTTAGAGCTTATTTTTTTATTTCCATTTCTGCTAAGCAACAAGCTATATATATGCTTCGATGATTTCTATTTCTATTGTACTGTATTGTAAGGACGGAACGGAAGTGGGGAGGAGGCTTCACTTCAGCTTTATATTTGACTCATGATCAGAGCTTCCGTTGCTCCAGACTGTATGACGGAAGCATTTATATTTGACTCATGATCAGAGCTTCCGTTGCTCCAGACTGTATGACGGAAGCATTAATATTTTACTCATGATCAGAGCTTCCGTTGCTCCAGACTGTATGAAATTTGCGAGAGGCAACAGTCTGGCAATTAATGTGAGAAAACAAACAAATTTCACAAACAGCAAAATATGTGACAAAAAGTAGGACTTTTTAACCTTTATTTTCAAGTGAGGGGGAAGCTCAAATGAAGTTACAATTAAACCGGATGTTACTATTAAAAAAACGATCGGTACACAATCGGCACAGAAAATACGTTTGGGTAAAATTATCCTGACACCTGGATCCTCTCCTGGCCAGGCCAGGCCAGGCCAGTGTGATGGTGATATGGTAGTGACCCCTGCACCTATCAGGGGTCAGGGTGGGGAATTATGTGTTGGCTGTCAAGCTGAGACCAACATTCTGCCCAGAGGTAAAGAATAAACTGATTCTCAAAGGAGCACGCCGGTCACAAGGGGACTCTCTCTCTCTCTATCTCTCTCTCACGCACGCACGCACGCACGCACGCACGCACGCACGCACGCACGCACGCACGCACGTACACACGCACGCACGCACACACACTCCTTCTATCTCCATCTCTCCATCCCCCCATTGAGTTTTATAGGTGTATTGTTGCCCTCCAGGGGTGAGAGAAGGGAGAGAAATTACACGGTACTGCTGAGCTGAGCCACTGAGCTATGGGGACAGGGGGGGGACGGGGGGATGGGGGGGGGGGGGGGACGGGGGGGGGGCAGGGGGGGACGGGGGGCAGGGGGGACAGGGGGGACAGGGGGGGGGGGGGGGGGGGACAGGGGGGGGGGGACGGGCGTCAGACCGTCAATATTTTGTTTGGAAAATAAAAAGAGCAAGGACCATTAAAAAAGATCTAAAAAAATTAGTAAAAAAAATTAGAAGAATAAGAATAAGAATTAAAAGTGTCTGGGGTGTTCACATAATAATTAAAAACTGTCTGGGGTGTTCACATATGAATTAAAAACTGTCTGGGGTGTTCACATAATAATTAAAAACTGTCTGGGGTGTTCACATAATAATTAAAAACTGTCTGGGGTGTTCACATATGAATTAAAAACTGTCTGGGGTGTTCACATAAGAATTAAAAAGTGTCTGGGGTGTTCACATATGAATTAAAAACTGTCTGGGGTGTTCACATAAGAATTAAAAACTGTCTGGGGTGTTCACATATGAATTAAAAACTGTCTGGGGTGTTCACATATGAATTAGAAACTGTCTGGGGTGTTCACATAAGAATTTAAAACTGTCTGGGGTGTTCACATAAGAATTAAAAACTGTCTGGGGTGTTCACATATGAATTAAAAACTGTCTGGGGTGTTCACATAAGAATTTAAAACTGTCTGGGGTGTTCACATAAGAATTAAAAACTGTCTGGGGTGTTCACATAAGAATTAAAAACTGTCTGGGGTGTTCACATATGAATTAAAAACTGTCTGGGGTGTTCACATAAGAATTAAAAACTGTCTGTGGTGTTCACATATGAATTAAAAACTGTCTGGGGTGTTCACATAAGAATTACAAACTGTCTGGGGTGTTCACATATGAATTAAAAACTGTCTGGGGTGTTCACATATGAATTAAAAACTGTCTGGGGTGTTCACATATGAATTAAAAACTGTCTGGGGTGTTCACATATGAATTAGAAACTGTCTGGGGTGTTCACATATGAATTAAAAACTGTCTGGGGTGTTCACATATGAATTAAAAACTGTCTGGGGTGTTCACATATGAATTAAAAACTGTCTGGGGTGTTCACATAAGAATTAAAAACTGTCTGGGGTGTTCACATACGAATTAAAAACTGTCTGGGGTGTTCACATAAGAATTAAAAACTGTCTGGGGTGTTCACATAAGAATTAAAAACTGTCTGGGGTGTTCACATATGAATTAAAAACTGTCTGGGGTGTTCACATAAGAATTAAAAACTGTCTGGGGTGTTCACATATTAATTAAAAACTGTCTGGGGTGTTCACATAAGAATTAAAAACTGTCTGGGGTGTTCACATATGAATTAAAAACTGTCTGGGGTGTTAATCACATATGAATTCAAAACTGTCTGGGGTGTTCACATAAGAATTAAAAACTGTCTGGGGTGTTCACATATGAATTAAAAACTGTCTGGGGTGTTCACATATGAATTAAAAACTGTCTGGAGTGTTCACATATGAATTAAAAACTGTCTGGGGTGTTCACATATGAATTAAAAACTGTCTGGGGTGTTCACATATGAATTAAAAACTGTCTGGGGTGTTCACATATGAATAAAAAACTGTCTGGGGTGTTCACATAAGAATTAAAAACTGTCTGGGGTGTTCACATAAGAATTAAAAACTGTCTGGAGTGTTCACATAAGAATTAAAAACTGTCTGGAGTGTTCACATATGAATTAAAAACTGTCTGGGGTGTTCACATATGAATTAAAAACTGTCTGGAGTGTTCACATATGAATTAAAAACTGTCTGGAGTGTTCACATATGAATTAAAAACTGTCTGGAGTGTTCACATATGAATTAAAAACTGTCATGTGTTCACATATGAATTAAAAACTGTCTGGAGTGTTCACATATGAATTAAAAACTGTCATGTGTTCACATAAGCCAGAGTAGACGATAAATTCATAGATAGATGCCTCATTGGCCGCCGCAGTTCGTTGGAGGGGTGGAACAATTTACACTCTGGGGGAGGAAGTACGCCGGAAGTATGGAAGGCACGCTACGTCACACTGCTACTCAAGTGTTTAATGGCCAATCACAGCGCATCTTTTCCGGGACTTATCAGACCCGAACATGCGCTCTGTGACGCACGCTGAGTCATCCTTCCGCGGTGCTTCGCAAGGAATCTCGGGAAAATGTTGCCCTCCCTTGAGCACATACGCTCCAGAGCCGGAAAGGGCGTCTACCTTTATATGCATGTCTATGGATAAAATGTTATATCATATTGATATATATGATATTTCAATCAATCAATCAATCAATCAATCAATCAATCAATCAATCAATCAATCAACCTAAACAGGTAGTCTATAGAGCGTCGCAGTCCCGCCCCCTACCATGGCCCAGGAAATGATTCTCCGTTCATTTTCCTCATAGACATTTCAGAAAGTATTTATTAGACGTTTACGCGGACAAAGCCAACTCTTGTGTCTGGGGTGTTCACATAAGAATTAAAAACTGTCTGGGGTGTTCACATAAGAATTAAAAACTGTCTGGGGTGTTCACATTAGCCTGGTTAATAAACCAGACCGAATCAGCCGTTGGCAAAAAAAAATTGCCTACCAGCGGATTACGGTCTGGCGAGGCTCAGTAGCACGCCTCTTTCCTACAACCGAGAACAGGTCGGACCAATCGGGACACGGTATGCAATATGGGCGGGCTTTGGTACAGTGACGTTCAATGCTTGAGACTTTTGACTGACAGTAGCTCTGACCAATTGCGTCAAAGAGAAAATGTTTGAACCCGCCCCCCGGGAAATGAAATCCAAGTGGAGCCAGCCCAGACTAATATACCGCGACAGTGTTGTGTGATATTAGTCTGGCTTATTAGTCAGGCTATGTTCACATAAGAATTAAAAACTGTCTGGGGTGTTCACATATGAATTAAAAACTGTCTGGGGTGTTCACATATGAATTAAAAACTGTCTGGAGTGTTCACATAAGAATTAAAAAGTGTCTGGGGTGTTCACATATGAATTAAAAACTGTCTGGGGTGTTCACATATGAATTAAAAACTGTCTGGGTGTTCACATATGAATTAGAAACTGTCTGGGGTGTTCACATATGAATTAAAAACTGTCTGGGGTGTTCACATAAGAATTAAAAACTGTCTGGGGTGTTCACATAAGAATTAAAAACTGTCTGGGGTGTTCACATAAGAATTAAAAACTGTCTGGGGTGTTCACATATGAATTAAAAACTGTCTGGGGTGTTCACATATGAATTAAAAACTGTCTGGAGTGTTCACATAAGAATTAAAAAGTGTCTGGGGTGTTCACATATGAATTAAAAACTGTCTGGGGTGTTCACATATGAATTAAAAACTGTCTGGAGTGTTCACATATGAATTAAAAACTGTCTGGGGTGTTCACATATGAATTAAAAACTGTCTGGAGTGTTCACATATGAATTAAAAACTGTCTGGAGTGTTCACATATGAATTAAAAACTGTCATGTGTTCACATATGAATTAAAAACTGTCTGGAGTGTTCACATATGAATTAAAAACTGTCTGGAGTGTTCACATATGAATTAAAAACTGTCATGTGTTCACATAAGCCAGAGTAGACGATAAATTCATAGATAGATGCCTCATTGGCCGCCGCAGTTCGTTGGAGGGGTGGAACAATTTACACTCTGGGGGAGGAAGTACGCCGGAAGTATGGAAGGCACGCTACGTCACACTGCTACTCAAGTGTTTAATGGCCAATCACAGCGCATCTTTTCCGGGACTTATCAGACCCGAACATGCGCTCTGTGACGCACGCTGAGTCATCCTTCCGCGGTGCTTCGCAAGGAATCTCGGGAAAATGTTGCCCTCCCTTGAGCACATACGCTCCAGAGCCGGAAAGGGCGTCTACCTTTATATGCATGTCTATGGATAAAATGTTATATCATATTGATATATATGATATTTCAATCAATCAATCAATCAATCAATCAATCAATCAATCAATCAATCAATCAATCAATCAACCTAAACAGGTAGTCTATAGAGCGTCGCAGTCCCGCCCCCTACCATGGCCCAGGAAATGATTCTCCGTTCATTTTCCTCATAGACATTTCAGAAAGTATTTATTAGACGTTTACGCGGACAAAGCCAACTCTTGTCGTGACAAATCATGACAACAAACACAATTTTTCGGGCCAAACAAAGAATTAGAAAGTAGAAAAAAACGGCAGGTTACAACACTTTTTTTGTTGTTTTTCTTCTATGTAATTATTTGTTTGGTCCAAAATATTGTGTGTGTTGTCATGATTTGTCACAACTCGAGTTGGCTTCGTACGACGCTTATAAGGTCTTTAAATAAATACGTTTTGAAATGTCTATGGGAAAAATGCATGTGATTCATTTCCTGGGCCAGGCGTCGTCATGAAAGGGGGCGGGACTGCGACGCTCTATACTATATAGGTATAGTCTGTGTGGTTAAATATGGAAGTGAATGAACAGGTTTGAGGTTCATATGGAATTCTGTGTGAGTCCCTAAAGTGAGCCTGTAGTAATCTTTCTAAAGTGATGTAGTGATGTTTTGTTATTTCTATTTCACTTTAAATGTATCCATGTTCATGTTTTTGATCTTATTGTTTTTATCCTGTTTAATATCGTGTTATTGTTCTTTCGTTGGTCTCTTTTTTATGTAAAGCACTTTCGGCTCGTCAGGGGTCAGGGGTCACAGGTCACGGTGACTCGCTCTCTTCAGCTCGCTTGGCGGTGCTTCTCGTGGCTCAAGTCATCTTCAGGCGTCGTGAAAGCGACGGTGAAAACGAGCGCACCTTTTTCAATCTGACTGGTGACTGTGACACGCACGCACGCACGCACGCACGCACGCACGCACAAACAGAGAGAGAGAGAGAGAGAGAGAAGTCAATGTGCAGTGTGCAGCAGGCAGCAGACAGAGTTGACCTCTCCCACAAGCCAGGCATGCTTCAGGAGAAGCTGTCTCCTGTCCTGTTCTCCAAACAACTCTCCTGCTATCACACTACGCTGCATGCACCACCACGGCACTTCAAAGAGGCCCGTGCTTTTGATGCTAACCATCAGTATGCATTTCATACCGCAACCGGCATTCCTCTCCCCCATATCTGTCTCTTCTGTCCGCGGTAATTGCCTTCAGAGGCAATTAGCGCAAATTATTTGCGACCGTCCGCGGTGGTAAAAATCCAACCGGTCGTTCGATGAAGGTGTCTTGGGGGTCAGACGTATTAGCTCAGTGGCTCTCGTTTCCTATTATAGGCCGGCCCGCTTTCCCCTCTTTCTATGCTTCTTCAAATCATACGGGCCTACCAGCGAAACCCGTGGCAAGCCTCTAAATATATAGGCTATTAATCTCCCAATGTGGAAAAGGGCCTTTTTCTGAAATGCATTATTAAGAGTTGCGGCGGCTCGCGATTTCTCGAGGCTCGCAGGGCATGTTTTGTTGCCCTAAACACCAGGGACTGGTAAGTATATGCTTACTTAATGTGTTGGGCAGTGTGTGCGTTGGGAGGGTTTGCATCCGCCCGCCTATAAGCCAATGTTTGGCTAACGTAGGGGCTGCTAGCAGCGTGCCGTCTGCATTCCCCTCGGAAATAAAATACATGTTTTACACAGCGAAGGAGCAGATCAAAGCTTATAGCGGCGCCGCGGATCAAAGACCACTACTACCACGCCAGCTTTGGTCACATATCTGTGTTGTTTACATGAATGCTAAGGGCACCAAATATCAAATATTACCCCACTTTTGAAAGATACATGCGTCGAAATCAAAGTACATCATGTTGATGTCACTTTTGAAGTGTACACATCGGCGCATTTGGGGGTAATTTTTTTGAAATCCTCCCCCGCAACAATTTCACAACGATTTTGTAATCCCTTAACAAGATTGGTAAGGCTGGGCTCTCAAGCCCTGGTAAATATGCATCTGTTTGCATGTCTTTCCTTTGCCAAGTATGCAGCGCGTCCACAGAGCCCTGTAGGTGCATACAGTATGTATACAAGGTCTCTGCAAAGCTTATTCCTGGCACTGCCAGTGTCCACACTGTGCACTTATAAGTCCACACCATCAAACTCTACCCATACAATTTAGACATTTAGCAGACGCTCTTAATCCAGAGATTTTGCAAGGACAACACAAGGTAATACATCTAATGCATAGAAATAGTAATCTATAGGGTCATATATAGGTAAACCAAAAGCCTATCATCAGTCTAACAGAAAATCAATAATATTGAAACTATATGAACACTATAGGATGCCAATGCCATGTCTACATAATATGCTATCTAAATTATATTTTTAGCCTTCGCATACGCCTGTAAGGTCGTCGAGGCTAGGGCAAGTGCTACGGGCTAAGGTGGTGTCTGAAGAGGTGAGTTTTCAGACTATGGCGGAAGATTGGGAGTGATCCTGCAGACATGCAGACGCACGCACGCTCACGCACTCACGCACGCACGCACGCACGCACGCACGCACACACACACACACACACACACACACACACACACACACACACACACACACACACACACTATTTAAGAGAAGATAATAAAGAAAAGTTTGTTAGTTTTGTACTGTAGCTGTTTGAACAGTTTACCCTGTGACCTCACATGTCCTCTCGTGGTAATCTCTCCTCCGAACAGGAGGTGGGGCGGAGTGTGTGTGTGTGCATGTGTGTGTGTGGGGGGGTATGGGGTCTAGGAGGGGGCGTAGGGGTCTAATAGGAGGGGTATACCAGTGACCTGTGAGCATGCCTGCTGTGGCTGGGCTTTTTTTCTAACTGGATTATCCCTGCCGCCCTCCCCCCTCCCCTCTGTATCTTTTATTTTTTTGGGGGGTGGGGGGGTGGAGATCATCACTTTGCCAGCGGTTCCTTCTTCATCTTCTGGAGGCTTTTTCTTACTCCTCCTTTCTCCTGCTTGTCCCTTGCTCTCTCTCTCTCTCTCTCTCTCTCTCTCTCTCTCTCTCTCTCTCTCTCTCTCTCTCTCTCTCTCTCTCCCTCCCTCCACCGCACACACACCTACACTGTAGGTGTGTATGAGGTACAGCATAGGCTGTGTTTTGCTGTTGTCTATGCCAGAGGTTCCTATCCACTGGTACCACTGGTGGTACTTGAGCACCCCTCTGGTGGTACACAGAGGAGTCGCCCAAAAAAAAAAAAAAGTGGAATGAAATATTTATATTACAACAGGTAGTTCTTCTGACCAATTGGTTCAAATAGGCAGCCGTGCTGAAATGAGCATGACAGCACACCTAGCCGTTAATAGAAGATTTGAGAACTGATTAATCACATTAGAAGAAATATAATCAGTTGTGCCGATTAGTGATTAGACTGAGTTTTGTCAGAGCAGCAGCATTATTGGAATGGAACAAAAAGGGCAGGTCTATACGCTCCTGTATTTTAACCAGTTATTATGGTGGTATACTTTAATATTATATTTATATTTTCTGAGCTGGTACTTCAGTATAAAAAGGTTGGGAACCAATGGGTATGCCTTTTCTTTCTTTCCATCGTTCTCTCCTCTTTATAGTGTTTTGCTGCGTTCGAAAGGGCAGAGGCAAAAGATACAAAGATGCAAAGCTACACAGCTTTGTATCTTTGTATCTGAAGTTGAAATTAACCAGCTCAACGTTTTTTGTAGCTTTGTACTTTTTGCAGCAGCTATACAAACGTCAGATGCATCTTTGCATCTTCATGTCGCTTCAGGCTCCCACTGACAATGAATGGTATAGGCGGTATCTTTGCATCCGCCCGTGTGAACGCGGATTTTGTCTCTACCCCTCTATGGCTCTGTCCACCACGACGCAGTGACCCCCGACAGAGCGGTATGTGTGAAGATAAGTATGTCAGGACTCAGGAGGAATGTGAGGTTCACTAGTTTAGTTTGGGGGTGATCTGTGGCTGTGTCTGGCTCTGTTTCACCGTGCGCTGATCTGGGACTGACCCAGACCAAGGCTACTTAGTACTTACCCACAGACATGTGCGCGCACGCCCACACAAACAGACACACACACACACACGCACACACACCACACTCCCTCTGCTTGACTCCAGAGCAGCAGACCAGAACAATAGAGACAGGCTCTCAGTAGAAGGATTTGTACCGTCTTCAGTCAGAGTCCCTTTAGCACAACGACGACAAAGATAGGAAAACAAACAATGCAAGACTCAAAGACTCAAGATATCAAAAAGGCAAGCTGTATACAGTATATGTCAGTTTTGATGGTAGGTCCATAGACCATATTGATCCACATTAAATGTGTTTAGCAGTCAACACAGTTTAGGAGGAGATTCTAGTAAGACAGGCTTTAGCAGTTCTTCAGGCACATTTGTAGAGTGAGCAATGAGCATATGCATGGAGCAGTGTTTAGTTGACTCCATTTCGTCAACTAAAACCATAGACCTAAAAGAAGAAGTAATTTTATTTTTGGTTGCACTCGGGTGCTGCTGCTCACTGTGGTGAGCTTGTAGATCGGCTATTTCCAGCATGCAAGCAACCAATGGACACATGGAGACTCCTGTTACTGAACTAAAACATTTCAGTGACAAAAATATGTTTTTTTTGGTCAAAAGACTATGACTAGCTAGGCGGGAAATTGACATGATAGTTCAGTTGGTGATAAAAGCATGAAATTCGGCACAGATGACCTTCATATGACCCTAATTGATAATCAACCTCGGGCCACACAGAATTCCACCATTTTTCAAGATGGCCGCCAGTTTGCAATTGGACCTATACGTTTTGGACTATATCACTTTGCTAGGGCTGTACATCTTTGATTTCACCATCATTTTGATATAAGAGAAGATCAAAATAACTTTAGGTTTCAATATGGCGGCATGTTTTCCAATATGGCTGCCAATAAACTGCATAAATGTACATCTGCTCATGGTTAATGCACAGTTGGTGATACAAACATGACATTTGGCACAGATCACCTTTATGACACGATAATTGATAATCAACCTTGGGCCATGCAGAATTCCTACATTTGTCAAGATGGCCGCCAGTTTTAAAAATGGCTGCAACTGGACCTATATTTTGGACTATAGCACTTTGCTGAGGCGGAATCTTTGATTTCCACCTAAGGGAATATGTCCTGGAGTTATTTCTACCAACTAAGATACAAAATAACATTACATTCCAATATGGTGGCATGTTTCCAATATGGCTGCCGATAAATTGCATAACTGTACATCTGCTCATGGTTAATCCACAGTTGGTGATACAAGTATGAAATTTGGCACAGATCACCTTTATACCACCCTAATTGGTAATCAACCTCGGGCCACGCATAATTTCTCCATTTTACAAGATGGTCGCCAGTTTTCGCCAGTTGAAATGGCTTCAACTGGGCCTACGTTTTTGACTATATCCTTTTGCTGGGGCTGTATTTTTTAATTTCACCTTAATTTTGATATAAGAGAACATGTTCTGGAGGTATTTCTACCAAGTAAGATCAGAAATAACATTAGGTTCCAATATGGCGTCATGTTTTCCAGTATTGCTGCCGATAAATGATTATGGTTAATCCACATGATCTTATAACATGAGCTCCAACACCACATGTGCATAAATAATAATTGTATTAATAATTACCATACACAGAATCCATTTAGGTTTTCAATGACCTAGGTTCAAATAGCGTGGCATATTTTTAAATATGTATCACCATACTAAAACTTAGATCCTATAAAGCTTGGTGAAGGTTTTTGGCACATCTTTGCAGCTTGGTATGCAGTTATGGCTTTGTGCAGATTCTTAATTTTGTCTGTCTTGTTACAGGCCATTCAAAAGCTACCAAATCACTTTAAAATGTGGCGCAAATGGGCAGATGTTACTTTTAAGGCTGCTGCGAGTGAATTTAGCCGAAGATACTTTACACTTCTGTTCTGATATTAACTTCTTTTTCTTTCCAATTTTGATGTTTTTAACTTATGTTACCATGAGTCATGGTATGTAGCTTTGTTCAAGTGTTAACTGAATTCCATCATCAAGTTGCTTGGGGGTAAAAAATAATTGGCATGCAATTCATTTTGTAAAAACAACTTTGTTAGTTCAATCACTGTGTTTTGTTATGGCCGCGTTGCGTCGTGTCAGGGCTTGCTACTACGCGATTTGCTACACAAGTGGTTCAGACTCTCATAGCTTAGGCGGCATTTCAGAGTATGTGGTCAGACTCCCATTGGCTTTAATAGGGGCAGCCAATCATGACTAGGTCACTAAAATAAAATGAGCTGTTGTATGCCAGGTTTCCACCTGGCAAAAAATGCACTTTACAATAATTATGGGCTGGGCTCAGTAACATCACTATCCTACCCCCAGTCCGATCATTCATCCAATGCTATGTAATTCCTATATGATCTGTACACCTTCCGAAAGACTAAAGCCCTGTCTTCCTTGGCTCGGCTCTCCCACGCTGGCACATCCTGTCAATTCAGGTGTGGCTGTTTAATTTGGGGCAAGCTAAACAGCATTTAGGAAACTAGAAAATGTATTAGCATTGAACCCCATGCTGAGTATCACAGCTATAGTGTCAACCAGTGTGCCCTGTTACTGCAATAACACAATAAAAACTTGTCAATTGGGCTTTGGGCTTTTGAAAACCTGTCAGGCATCTTCCCAAATTGAGGAATTCTGCATGGCACAAGGTTGATTACCAATTAGGGTGGTATAAAGGTGATCTGTGCCATATTTCATGCTTGTATCCGGTCTGTGTATTTTCCATGAGCAGATGTACATTCATGCAATTTATCACCATATTGGAACCTAATGTTATTTCTGATCTTACTTTGTAGAAATACCTCCAGAACATATTCTCTTATAAAAAAAAATACAGTCTCAGCAAAAGGATATAGTCCAAAACGTAGGCCCAGTTGAAGCCATTTCAACTGGTGAAACCTGGTGGCCATCTTGAAAAACCGAGGAATTATGCATGGCCCGAGGTTGATTACCAATTAGGGTGGTATAAAGGTGATCTGTGACAAATGTTATGCTTGTATCACCAACTGTGGATTAACCATGAGCCATGAACCATGAGTAGTACAGTTATGCAATTTATCGGCAGCCATATTGGAAAACATGCCACCATATTGGAACTTAATGTAATTTTGTTATCTTACCTGGTAGAAATACCTCCAGAACATATTATCTTATATCAAAATTAGGGGGAGATCAAAGATTCTGCCCCAGCAAAGTGATATTATCCAAAACGTAGGTCCAGTTGCAGCGATTTTGAAAACTGGCGGCCATCTTGAAAAATGTAGGAATTCTGCATTGCCCAAGGTTGATTATGAATTAGGGTGTCATAAAGGTGATCTGTGCCAAATGTCATGTTTGTATCACCAACTGTGCATTAACCATGAGCAGATGTACATTTATACAGTTTATTGGCAGCCATATTGGAAAACATGCCGCCATATTGGAACCTAATGTTACTTTTTATATCGTACTTGGTAGAAATACCTCCAGAACATATTCTCTTACATCAAAATGAGGGGAAATAAAACAATTTACAGCCCCAGCGAAGTGATATAGTCCAAAACGTATACGTCCAGTTGCAGCCATTATTGAAACTCGCGGGCCACCTTGAAATTTTTTTAAATTCTGCGTGGCCCGAGGTTGATTATCGATTAGGGTCATATGAAGGTCATCTATGCCGAATTTCATGCTTTCATCACCAACTGAACTATCATGTATTGAAAACAGCAATTTCCCGCCTAGCTTATAAGACTAAATCAACACTGAGACGGAGGTCTGCGGCTGAAGTTTCACGGACCATAAATCGGACTCAGAGTCATGATTCTTTCATAAGTTCCAATTATTGTCAGGAGAAAATGTACATAAGTCAGTTCAAAACAGGGTATGTTGAACCCCAACGAAACGGCAACATAAAGTACATAGGCCTACGCTACTACTGCGAGTTCACTTCAGCATCACACACTTCTCCCTCAGACTGTATGGAAAGGCAACTCAAGGCTGAAAAGGAAGTAATCTAAACTGCAGCAGCCAGCAAGGACATTTTTTTTCCCCCTGCATGGCTTTTTATTCTCTCACAACCTTCTCTCTCCACACCGAACAGGGGAGAAAACACATCCATCCCCCCAAACGCCAACGAATAAAGAATATACCATCTAAGTAGCAGTGGTAGTGCACTGCAGCTGTACTCCTGTTCCTCCCAGTGCAGGAGCGCTGTGCCGTCTGCGTTGGAGCTCAGGTCAGTGCTTCAAGGTCCTGCACGCCAGGCCACGCCACGCAGGCTGACTGACAGGCCGCTCTCAGCGGGGCTGAGTGGCCCCAGCATTTCATGTGTAAACCAGAGTGTTGCTCTGGCTACTTTCACATGTCACAAAGGGGAACCGATCTGAGCTGGGCAAGTGGTAGCGGGGGGAAAAAAACAAAAGCATACTCACATGGTTTTACTAGAGTGAAAGTATCAATGATGCGGCAATGAGGAAATATACTCCCTTTACGAGTAAAAGTCCGGAATTCTAAATTGACTTGAGTAAATTATGCAAAAGTATTAGTGTCGAAATGTTAACCCATTTAGGCCTGACGTCGAAATAAAAAAAAAGTCATCTGAAAGAATATATTCAAAGATTTGTGCCGCATTTCCACGATTTAAAAAAAATAGCAGACCTACAAGCTCGTAGCGCGCCACTCGGTGGCGCGCTATGAGCTTGTAGATCTGCTATTTTTCAATAGCTAAGCTAAAGTATAACATAATGCTTAGTTAAAACACCAAAAGGGGTTCCCGCCCAAATATTAAAGTACCAGAAGTAGAAAGTATACTCATAATGCAAAATGTCCCATTTCACAAGATGTAAAAATGTATACAATGTTTTTAAATATTTTGAAAATAGCAGATCTACAACTTCACAATGCGTCACATGGAGACGCATTGTGAGCTTGTAGATCTTCTATTTTCAAATGGCCGATAGAATATATATAGGGCTGAAGTCGTTACTGTATGTTTTGTGACAATAATTAAAATCTACATGAAGTAACTCCAGTTTAAAAATAACTGTAGTGGAGTAAAAGTACATTTGCCTCTGAGATGTATAGGCTAGTGGAGTAAAGAAGTTAAAGTACCGAAATATTCAAATACTCCAATAAAGTAAAAAATAACATCTCAAAATTGTACTTAAAGCTGCTATAGGCAATAATATGTCAAATTTTTAATGACCTTTTTATTTTTTTGAGTGGTGTAAACCACTCCTACAACTGGCTTTTTTGTGCAGAAAAAATGAGCATGGTTGCTATGTTCACCCTGTTCACCCGGGTGTGATTTCATTACGTCAGACATGATTTTATTACGTCAGACAGGCTATATAAGACACCACTCAGTTCACACGGGTGTGATTTTTGGTATTCAGACAGCCAGCAATGAGTAGAATGCTCCCAAAAAAAATAGTCTCTGTGACACATCTAGGGGCCGCAATCTGCATTCAAAGATTTTCCTAGAAGCTTTGTCATTGGTTGATTTGCCTGTCTGCTTCCTGATTGGTTAGTCACTGCGACCGGGCTTTTTTCGACCAATGACAAAGCTTCTAGGAACATCTTTGAATGCAGATTGCTGCCCCTAGATGTCTCACAGAGACTAATTTCTTTTTGGGAGCGTTCTACCCATTGCTGGCTGTCTGAATACCAAAAAAATAAAAAAATAATATTTTGACATATTATTGCTTATAGCAGCTTTAAGTACAGTACTTTGAGTAAATGTACATAGTTACTTTCCACCACTGGGCTGGTTTCAGATGTCGTGAAGGGGAACAGTCTGGCAGAAGGAGAGCAGCCCCACAGCAGATGCGCTCTGACGCTCTGCCTGGCGGGGCCCGCAGCGAAACGAACGCACCGACACAAATGCCTGCTCACGCAGCCGGAAGAGGTGACAAAACGCATCAGGTATAACTCCTGCCTTTCCGGATGGTTCCCACCCCTTTAGTGTCACACACGTAACACGATGCCTCTTTACGTCAGAGGTTAATGGTCATTTGAGGTGACAAGGCGCACACACACACACACACCAGCGCTTCGGCGGTATAAGAACTGACCGAAATGTGCAATGGGAGCGTTTAATCATGGGACGGAGGGAGGGAGGGTGGGGGGGGGGGCGAGGTGGCACCCACCCACCCCGCTGGTCTTTGACTGGTACAGCAGATGAACCACAGCTGCCAACCAACCGACGGGCAGGGCAGGCCAAGAGAACAGAGCTGTGAATACATGGACTACGTGGCACCTCTCGTCTCCTTCGGAGGCCATTAAAACAATTAGGTGTTCATGTGGATGAGAGGCAGATGTCACGGCGGGAACAGGCCAGGGTAATTAAGAGAGCCAATGCAAGCTCATTAGTATTGCAGTCGCTGTACCGCTCACTGTTGTGACGAAAAAGAGAGCTGAGCCAGAAGGCAATGCTCTCTGTCTATACCGAGCAATCTGCGTTCCTATACTCTCACCTATGGTCATGAAGTGTGGGTCATGACCGAAAGAATGAGGTCGAAAATTAGTTTTCTCAGATGAATGCGGCCGACATCTCCTTTAGAATAGAGTCGCTGCTTCTTCGCCTGGAAAGGAGCCAGCTTAGGTGGTTCGGGCATCTGGTTAGGATGCCTCTCGAGCGTCTCCCTAGGGAGGGAGGTCCTAGATGCACGTCCCATTGAGACTAAGGATGAGATGGAGAGATTATAGGGCTCCATTTTCTTCACCGCTAAACCCCTTACCCCTAAACTTCTTTAATAATAATAATAATGAATTGCATTTTTATAGCGCTTTTCCAAGTGCTCAAAGCGCTTTACAATTCATACATACAAGCGTTCATCCATTCATACATTGGGAGGTGAAGCGGCCTTTTTTTACTAATTTGAAAAACATTTTTGAATAGTTCAACTAGCCAATCTACATTGACACGTTGTGAGCTTGTAGACTGGCAATTGTAACTATTCAAAAATGTTTTGCAAAATAATTAAAAAAAGGAAAAGAGTTTAGGGATAAGGGGTTTAGCAGTGACGAAAATGGAGCCCCAAATCTATAGGGAAGTCGGGAGCTCTCTGGAGGAGCTGTTGCCCCCTCGACCCGACTACGGATAAGCGGTTGAAGACGGATGGATGGATGAAGCTCATTAGATCCCTGTCCTGACTGTTAAATGATATGGAGTGGATCCATACAAAAAGACTGGAATTTAAAGGAAACGGTTTCGGAATATCAGAGTAGCCAAAACCGTTAACTCAGCTGAAGGAGTTATAGCCTATACTGTACAATCACACAAGCAGCCGATACCAGTGAATTTCTTTTTCACTCTGTTGCTCTCTGTGTGTGTGTGTGTGTGTGTGTGTGTGTGTGTGTGTGTGTGTGTGTGTGTGTGTGTGTGTGTGTGTGTGTGTGTGTGTGTGTGTGCGCGCGCGTGTGACTGCGTGCGTGTGTGTGTGTGTGTGTGTGTGCGTGTGCGTGTGCGTGTGCGTGTGCGTGTGCGTGTGTGTGCGTGTGCGTGTGCGTGTGCGTGTGTGTGTGACTGTGTGTGTCTGTGTCTGTGTCTGTGTCTGTGTCTGTGTGTGTGTGTGTGTTAGAAGTCTTCCCGTCCATGTGTCATTTTGTGTCACATTTTCTAATGATGCTAAATATTTAAACAGGAAAAAAAGAAAGGAATGAAAGAAATTACGTGGCAATTAACTATAGTGTTGCAACGAGAGCAGATGTCCTTGAGTTTCATATGCAGGAATGAGGCTTCAGCGAGAGGAGAGATGGGGACAGAGAGGCATGGCATTAATCCATTTTGGGCGGGAACCCCTTTGGTGTTAGCATTATGTTATGCTTTAGCTATTGAAAAATAGCAGATCTACAAGCTCATAGCGCGCCACCGAGTGGCGCGCTACGAGCTTGTAGGTCTGCTATTTTTGAAAAATCGAAGAACGACTGACATCTGATCAAAATGGGTTAATCCGCTATAGGCTACTTGAATTTTCACACCACAACTCAGGGTCACAGACGTCAGAGAATCCGGTTTGCCGTTTCTGCAATTTGGTGACATTATGTTGAAATATTAAATGCGCGGGACACATCTGCTTTTTTATATGCACTGAAGCTATTTTGTGTGTTGCGGCCGAGGAAAGGAATATTAAAGAATAATTCATATTTCAGGAGTTTGACACCTTGACATTTTGGCACCTCTGTTTTGAATTTCAGCATGCGGTTTGACATGTTTGTATTAATAACATTGTGATCTCGGAGGGCCATGGCCCGCGGCTACTTGAACAAGACTACTAAAGAAAGGGATTTCAAAAGGAATTCTAGAGCAGCCTAGGGACTCGTCAAAATCAGCCCTGATACTATCCATTACATCTAAAAATCCATTACACATGGGCGCGAGGGGGGATGGTGGTTGGCGCCGTGCACGCGTGTTGGCGGCGTGCGTGTGTCTGCGTGTTTATACCCAGGCGTGTATTGTATACTTACTGTAACGGGCTTCTATGTTTGCGTGTGAATGAATCCCACGCCTCTATGAGGCTGATCAGAGATTGCTGCACGTTCAGGATACTGTATATGGCCTTGTAGCTCTGCTGGAGCATAGAGCGGCTAACCATGCAGTTAAACCCCATAGAATAAATTGTAGTTAAAAAGCCAATCTTAAATCTTAAAGCTCACAATGTGACGCATTGTGAGCTTATCGTTCTGCTATTTTTGCCGATTGTGTGCCAGTTAATTTGCGCAGATTGTTTGCCTATTATTTTTGCCAATTGTTTGCAGCTGCACGTTCACTTGTACTGTATTAGGACATGCCCAGATTAGGTAAAATAGAGTTTTAAAAGGATTGCCACGGGCACACTTCCCAGACAAGCTGCTCCTGCTTAGACATGCATAGCAAATGTTGCTCTCAATTTTATATTAGTTTCATATTGATCACTTTATTACATTCCCTGTTTCTCCTTGAGCTTCCTTCCTAGTGGGTACTGTGTTACCTGCATGTATGTTACAGTACAGTATATGTCTGTCCTTGTTATTGTCCTGTATTTGTTGTTACTGGAAGAGCTTGTGCAACATTATTTGCCTCTTCTCGTGGCCAGTTCACACTTGTAAAGGAGGCTGTAGTCTCAACATGGCTTTTTACTGGTTTAACCCATTTTGGGCGGGAACCCCTTTTGGTGTTTTAAACATTATGTTATAATTTAGCTATTGAAAAATAGCAGATCTACAAGCTCATAGCGCGCCACCGAGTGGCGCGCTACGAGCTTGTAGGTCTGCCATTTTTGAAAAATCGCGAAAATATTTATTTCAGAAAAGTGGAGGATTTAGAAGATTTTTTTCTCGATGGGGTTAATGGACGGTTCTCGGCCGTGCTGGCCCGTGCCTATCTCTAAAAACAGTCTCTTCCGTGCTGCTAAAAGGGGAGGAGCCCCCCCCCCCCCCCCAGAGGTCCGTGTCAGCGGGGCCCCGGTGGGTCGGTGTCATCCCCTCACTGGGCCGAATCACTCATCGTCAGGCCTGTACTCCCAACACCACACATCTGCTTTTTCACTCTCCTTTCTCCTCGCTCACTCCACCGCGCCTCCGGTGGGTCGCCTCTCCTCTGCATTTCACACGCTGACGTTGTTGTCATGAAGCAACCATCTCCAACGCAAACCACAGACCCCCCCCCACCCCCCCAATGTGTCACACAGAAAATGTTGCTGTTTCCATGTCGTCTCTTGTCTTGTTTTCACTCCTCCGGGCCAGTGTTTCCAAACTGAAAGCATCAGTCACTGTGAGTAATCCACAAGAAGCCACTTCATCTCTCCGTATTACTTTGCCATTACGTACTGCTAGTCCCCTTCCTGGCATGAAGGTGGTGAAACAATCACATCTGAAGCATGAAACATTAGAATTAATATGCGATTAGTATTAGACAGGGCGTAACACAACACATACAAGCGTGGGGGAAAGTGCAAATCAAACTTTATCAGGTTATCACTCGGCAGTGGACCAGACATATGCACTCTATATTCATCGATTAAATGTTATAAAATGTATACGGCTGCCAGACACCTAAAGCGGTGACACACAAAGCATCGCCCCAGACACGCAACGTGATATTTCCTCAGTTGAGTTATTGAGCAGCTCTTGTGTCTGCGTGCACAAATCGTCATGTCTGCGTTTACTGTACGTGAGTGTTACGGTACGCTGTGGTGCCAACAATGAAAACGGAAATGCATAGATCACTTACGGTAGGCCGTGTGTGTACTCGTTACAGCTCTGCTAGAGTTCAGTAGCATAAGCTGACATTCAAAAAAGTTCCCCTAGAACCTATAAAGGAGAGCACAGCATTTTGGCCCCTTTTTCCAACAAAATAACTTTGGTTCTATAGAACTGGTTCCGTTCTAGATTCTTGGAACCTTGGTGCTTCTTTTATTTATTTTATTATTTTCCTTAGGGATGGGACAATATGAAGATTACATGTCACAATTATTGTGGACTGAGAAATAGATTTTTCGAAAAATAATCCCGCACACTGTCTTCACTTGAGTTTAGATTTTATTGAGCAACGTTTCGGTCGTCAGACCTTCATCAGGCATGTTGAAGGTCTGACGACCGAAACGTTGCAGCTCAATAAAATCTAAACTCAAGTGAAGACAGTGTGCGGGATTATTTTTCTCTACTTCTCAGTTCCAGTTATCCGACGCACCTGTCCATTGTAGGTGTGCAGAAGGACCTTTTCTTACGATTATTGTGGACAAAAAATTATATCGTTTAACGATATTATCGTGATAATCAAAATGGCGCTTGTTAACCACTTGAACACCCAGCATCGCTATTCTGGGTGGGAACGTTCGCCAAAAATATCAGATCTACAAGCTCACAATGCGTTGCACGCGTTGTGAGCTTGTAGATGGGTTAAAATGTGCAGCTGAACTAAAGCTAGCTCATCCTATAGTGTACGACGGAGGACAGTTTCACGATGAATCATAATCTCTGCGATATGATTATCGTGAGTGTTTTTATCACGATATACGGTATAATAACGATCATCGTCCCATCCCTACTCTTAATATTATTCTCATCATTACAATTGAAATGCTTTTTCTTCACTTCTTTAAAGGAGTCCTTTGTGCTCCTGAAAGTGCTCCGGGTTCAAATAACGTGAACATCCTTGCCGTGCTATATGTTCTCGTAACAAACTTACAAAGTATGTTTTTTTGGCTTTTACTCATTACATTACATTACAGTCATTTAGCAGACGCTTTTATCCAAAGCGACTTACAATAAGTGTATTCAACATAGGTAGGGAACAAAAACTACTAATCACCAGAAGTCTTTAGTGCATTTTCTGCAAAAACAAGCAACCAAGAGTATACCTAGCGCTAAGGTAAAAGTGCAATATATCAGCTACCTATTTCCTTAAACAGATGAGACAAAATAGCTAAATCAAATGAGCATGAGCACACTCACATGTTAGACAGGCAAGACAGCCTATACATACGGATCCGACGTGCACGTGATGTGGTCGTACTGTGAGTGTGTCTTGTTTATCCTAAGGTCCGGTGGCAAATACATGCAGAGATTACCCACTACCCCAAAGCATCTATTAAATCATTCTACTGTACAATGAAAGGCAGAACTCAGGGGTTCAGATTAGCCTCAGACTGGCATAGATTGATTGACTACACAGGGGTATTCCCCTGAAATGAATAAGAACAGCATAAGAATATGAATAAAAGCAAATACGACCTGTTACATAAGCAAAGCAAAGCAAAGTTACTATATTTACCCAGGGTCACTGGACTAAGCATCAGATACTTGTTTATAGCCAGGCCCTGCTCATAGAACATTTCATGGTAGTGGTTCAATGCCTTGCTCAAGGGCACTTCAGCGGTGGTAATTTTAACGTGCCGGTCCGGGGATACGAACTGGCGACCTTCCGGTATCAAGACCGCTCTGCAAACCGTTCGGCCACCGCTGCTGTGCACATCACGAATCAAATTCGATCATATCAGTTCGTTGGTCGAGACGCCCCTCGAAGCAGGACAGAGGGTTCGTCTGTCCTGGAGAATTCTGAAGTTCTTATCGCTTACCACTTGCTATATCAAAGCAGCGTTGGCCTATGACCTTGGGTTACAAGTCGCTGCCCAGCCAGGCTGCAGTACACTATTATAAGTAATGGTACTTACTTAAAAGGTCTATTTTATCCCACCACACGCGTGCTTATTACTCCTTTTTCTGCTCAAAATGAGCCCGTGTGAAGCTCTCTTATATCATCTTACAACATCGAGGAGGGAATTCGGTATAGCTATGATTAGGTGATGTAATGATGATGTAAAACAAACTGTCAAAACAAACATTAAATTCTCCTTTATTGTTAATGGGATTTAATGTCTGTGTTAGGGACAAAACAAACTTAGATTGTCTTTTCCATGTCTTTTCCTGTTTTATTTGTTCTTTTGTCAAAATCTATGTTTTATTCTTATGCCTTATTGTATATTGTTATTTGTATTTATTTTCTTCCTGTGAAGCACATTGAACTGCACTTGTTGTCTGAATTGTGCTATATAAATAAAGCTTGATTGATTGATTGATTCATAGTGCAAAGCAGAGAACGTCGATCGTCTCGTCTCGTCAGCTCTGCAGTGTCCCCGCATACAGCCAAGCGCTGAATCGCTAACACTTTACAAATCCCCCTCCTACTCACTCGTGAGATAAATGGTAATATTGTGCACAACGTGCCGTATCAACGAACGCACCACGGAGTCCTCCTCCCACTCACTGAGCGAGGACGGACGCAGGCGGTGCACACAGGTCACAACTTCAACCACGCACAGTGTCCGAGAGAGATGAATTTAAAGGCTACCCTACACCTAACCCTAACAGGATATATGGTGGCTGTCGCGTGGAAACCTTGCATGTCCAAAAACGTTATCCTTTTTTATTGAAAAAATAAAGAAAAGTAAAATAGTGAAAATAGCCAATCTATAATGCGAAGCGCTGTGAGCTAGATATGTACAAGTTAGACATTTAGCAGACGCTCTTGGCCCTTATTCACCGCGTTGATAAATAAGGGCCCAATAAACTAGAACACCATGGTAATGCGTATAAATAAGTAATCTAGGATCATAGGCAAACCATGAACCTATCATCAGTCTATACCAGTAGAATATCCACAGAAATCAATAAACTGTATTTAATGTATGATATATGTAAGCTAAATTATTTAATGTATAGCTATGTTAATTATTTATACTGAAACAATGCACAGGTTTAGCATATTATTCTTCACGAAGTATTGAAAAATATCCTTGAAAAGAATAGCACAGATTACTTGAAACGTTTTTTTTTTTCAACTCCCAAAAATACGTTTTACTTTTCTTCCGTCTTGAAGTGTTGCATCGCCTTTTTGACCCACACAGGCCTCCGTATATGCGCCAGAACCTCTTACAGTAAAGAAATAAACTAAAAACTAAAACTAAAACACAGGATATGTACAGTATATGGAGAACATAGATTGGTTTAATTGAATTTCCACCACTGTCCTCCGGACGGTCCAAGTCACCAGAGTAGAGATAATTCCCTTATATCCACATCGATGCAAGCCCTCCACTGGGCTCAGTGAGAACCTGCTGTTCATGGCAGGATGTGCCACAATCAATTACACAAGCCTTGTTAAGTAGCAGAGTCCACTCACCCCGCACTGATGCCCAGCAAAGTTAAAGGAACTAAAACAAGTGCCGCCGAGACAAATAACCTGGAATCATTGTCCGGCTACAGTGCAATTTGGTGCCTTAAGATGTCTTAAGCTGGCTGAAGTAATGCCACGAGTGTCCCACACTCAGCCAGGGGTCTGATGATTAGGGCTATCTGGGGATGACTGGCTGGCTGCATTTCCACACTAAACCACAAGATTTACTGGCCCCCACGTGAGGGGGAGGGATGTGTGCACACGTGTGTGTGTGTGTGTGTGTGTGTGTGGGGGGGGGGGGGGGGGGGGGGGGGGTTGTTCATACACTGTCTGTCCTGGATCTGGATTGACGCTGTCACGTATATGCACGCACGCACGCATGCACGCACGCACGCGCACGCACGCACACATGCACGCACAAACACACACACACACACACACACACACACACACACACACACACACACACACACACACACACACACACTCACTCACACACACACTTAAATGTATACCTGCTGACTTCTGTTATGCCATATTTCTTTATTTAGGTAATCCTTTATCATGACTGTCTTCAGCTAAATCTCAAAACAAAACAAATGTTTTGAAATTACCGTGGTCTGTGTTAGGCAGTGATTCAGAAATATAACAAATAAACAGAATAGAACACAAAAATAAATAGGCTACAATTTAAAGGGAGGCACTTTAAACTAGTCCAATCTGAAATTTAAATCAAAATAAAGTTTGAGCCAACTGCATTATGGGTATAATATCAGGTTTTTGTTGAAAAACGATGTAACCTTGTTGTGGGTCTATAATAAAATCAAAAGTGCCATCTGTGAAGTTCATGCTGCCTCACGTGGATGTGCACCTATCGTCTCCGATGTACTCTCTTTTGTTGGCTGCTGTATTGAGACAGGTTTAAGTGCCTCGGCGGAGCTCCTATTCATCCCTGTGTTCGACACTCTCCCGCGGCCTTTCCTCCATCTCCAGCGCCCGGCCAAAGAAAAAAAAAAAGAAAGAAGAAAGGAAAAAAACATGTCGCTGTGACCTCTGACCCTTACCCTGTTCCACATCCACTCTCCACCAGGAAGCCGAACACATGCCTGAACAATTAACTCCTGCACTGCCATCAATTTAGCCCTGAGGGAAGAAAAGATGGGAGTCACTCAGGTTCAGCCAAGAGAAACGGGAGGAAAAAAAACAAGAAGAAAAGGTTTCTGAGACTAGAGCAAAAAAATATGTTTTTCAGTCCCTCCAAAGTAACCGCTGTCACCGGAGTGACAGAGAAACACTTTTGACGCATTCGATCTGTGTTTTGTCTGAAAATGGCCAGGTGTCACGCGGGCCAGGGGGTTATGTTCATCTTTTATAGAGCGAGGGCTGTGAGGATTTATCCTAAAAGCTATAGCGATGAACTTCAGGGGCGAGTATACACGCCTGCTTGATAAAACCTGCCTGTACTAGCAGCCGTTCTCTGTATTGATGCCTGTCACGCATCGGTCGATCGGTCAGCGGGTGGGGCACCGGTGGCTGCGTGCCCCCCGCTCTCTGTTTGAAGCTAGCATGACGCTAGCGCCCCGCGGCTCTCACCGCACTGCCTCTGTTCACCATAGAGGTACGTTACATATTTAGAGGCCTTTCACTTCGAAGGTTGCTTCTAATGCACTGTATGCAAACAACGCAAGAAAAGAATGTCTTTGTGCGTCTCCTCTCTCCTGTATATGCTGTTATCAAAAAGCTGCACTGCGTAAGTAAGTGATTTATAGTAAATAATATGTGGCAAATTCTATTCCATTAAGGGTTGGATTTTTTTCTCCCTGTTGCAGATTGTTCTGTTCTCGTATAGAAACGCATCGGACGCTGTCATTAGACACTCAAAGTGGCTGCCATGGCACCCTATATAGCAGTGGTTGTCAAAGTGGGGTCCGGGGAACCCCAGGGGTCCTTGAGGGAGTTCCAGGGGGTCCCCAGCTAAATGATAGTTATAGGAACCAAATGGACCCTTATGGGTCTGTAACTAAGTTCAGTCAGACAACTCTTAGAGTGAATTTAGAATATATATTTATTGAGCATAATTGAGCATATAGATCTAGGAAGCATAGATTGGCGTCAGGGCTCTGTCCCTATTCATTCCCTGTAACATTAACATTTAGTTCAATTAATTAAGCCAAGTAGAATTACAGGGAATGAATAAGACCCCCATGCAGGGGATCTAGAAACAGAGCCTGTATACAGGTGGATGCTGGGGAGGCGGTGGGATTTGTAAAAACGTCATGAGCAGCAGGTTAGCAGCGAACGAGGCAGGGAGACAGCAGCAGCAGCGGCGCACGACCGCACAGCAGGAGAGAAGCCATGAAAGAGCAGGTAGGCAGGTTTAAATAGCCGCTCTGATCAGGTAAAGAGTGCATGAGACTAGTCACCTGATCAGGAAGGCGCGCTCACGAGTTGCCTGCCTGAACTAACTCTGCAAGCTTCGCATCATAGAGTGTCCATTTGTACACACCTAAAGTAGCCAGTAGAGTAGGCCAGTGGTTCCCAAACCTTTTCATTTCAAGGACCCCCAAATTGACAATAGCCCGCGCACCCCCATTTTAATAGCATTTATATCTCTGGGACCCCCAATTTATATTGTAAAATCAATGCTAATTTAACTCTGAGAGCGTACAAATGGAACCAAATGGACCCGTTAGGGTCCATTTGGTTCCATTTGTACACTCTCTGAGTTACAGACCCACAAGGGTCTATTTGGTTCCAAATTATCATTTAGCTGGGTCCCCCCTGGAACTCCCTCAAGTACCCCTGGGGGTCCCCGGACCCCACTTTGGGAACCACTGGAGTAGGCTACAGCACAGAGTAAAGTGGCACAGAGTACACTACAGTACGAGCCCTGGGCCGTTCCTGGGGCTCTGGATGTTCCCCCCGGGGACCTAACTCTGTCATTTCTCGACCGTTTTCCTCGTGACATACGGTATCTTTGGGGGAATACGAGACTGCTCGCCCCTTTACCAACTCGCCCCCGCGATTTTTTAAAATGTAGTTAACAGTTAATTTAGTATTTCCCTCCCTCTCTGAAATCTGAAATGATCTTGTATACAGATTTATTTGATTGCATAGTAGTCGATCTCTATACTATATAACATTTAGAAAGAACAACATGTCACAGAGACGGTGACTGAGTACCACAGACGAAAAACAGTCTAAGTCCAAATTTCATTCTGACCCCTCCACGAAAAGGCCTCGTTGTCCTGAACCCTTATCTATCATTTATACATTATGGATCAATAGTGTGGACTTAGACTGTTATTCGTCTGTGGCATGTCATTCAGGTGGTGCCGTGGATGAAAAGTTTATTTACAGGTGTTGACCTGAGCCAATTGCCAAAGATGTTTGAGAACCTCTGTGTGATTAGCGAGACACGATAGATCAGGGGTGTCCAAAGTGCGGCCTGCGGGCCAAATGCGGCTCGGGGAAGAATTGCATTATTTATTTCTTTGTTTACTGAAACGTCCTTACTGTTGTTTGCTGCTGGGGGGAAACAAAATAAAACTTTAATCCTTTCAGGATACTACGTGAGTGCTGGTATTATTTTCTATCAGACTGTATGTTCCAGAACCGTGCAGTGCACCCGTGACATTATGACGTGGAAATACTCAACCGAGTGCTTGCTTTTACCTTCCTCTTCAAGAATTGCATGAGGCCTGCAGCTTCACACCTGAATTGTATTATGAATGGCTCGCCCAACAGTATAGGACATTTTTACGGACGTTTTTGTTTTTATTCACCCGGGCATTTCCCAAAGTATAATTTGTCAGGATTCCTTCTTCCTTGTCGTCTCATTCTGAAGGGGTCAAAGAAAGGCTATTTTATTTCATTTTTTACCTGACACGTCTGGTTATATTTGGTAATGTAGTTGGCCCCTCTGTGTTTTAATATTTTCTAATTTGGCCCCCTTTGAAAAAAGTTTCGACACCCCTGCGATAGATGGATCTTTCACATTATTATCACCCCCCCTTGATCTGGGGGACAGCGGTGGTAGGGAGTTTTGGGCCAGTCGGGGGAGGTCCTCTTCAACCCTGCTCTCTTCCCCCTCCACCCACCCCCCTCTCTCTCTCTCTCTCTCTCTCTCTCACTCTCTCTCTCTCTCTCTCTCTCTCTCTCTCTCTCGGGGTCTTGGGGTGGGGCGAGAGAGCTGGCTGCCAATTACTGCCAATCAGGCCAGCGGTGGACTGATGCGGTGGCAGCCGCACGGACTGCAGGGACCACCTGGCTAGCGGTGCACAGCTGGCCTCTCTCCCCGCCTTGCCTTTACCTGTCAGGGGCCGGGCCCCTCAGAACGCTGCACGTCGTATAGACGCACTGGAGAGCTCATAAGATGCGCTGCCAAAGCCTAGCTATGTCCGCCATGGTTTATTAATTCCAGGGCCATACTAAAGTCTGCGTGCATGTATGAGATTGAGACAAAAAAAAAAGCGTGTGGGCAATTCACGTCACATAGTATCTCACAGCCATAGCCCTGCAAACGCCCAAGAGTCTCGTCTGAAACCGCCATTTTTTTTAACTCAAAAGATCTTTGTAGAAATTGCACCTGATCTGTGTGTTCAATAATGCATCAGCTTTCCTTTTTGTTCTGTAAGAAAAAAAAAGAGTTGGCTTTTAGCAAGGTTTGTGGGACAGTAATGCCACCTGACGTTCGTTCCCAGCAGTCTTGACAAGTGGCCCCGAAAAAAAGAAAAGAAAAAACGGCATCAGGCTCCTTGTGATTGACAAGGACAAAAAGAGAGCGTAATCCCATTTCTGTTTTTGAATTGTCAACCGCAGCCATGGGATTTGAGAGCGAAGGATGAAACCGTGACTTTGACTACAAGAGGTAAAGGACTTAAACCATTTTGAGCGGGAACCCATTTTGGTGTTAGCATTATGTTATGCTTTAGCTATTGAAAAATAGCAGATCTACAAGCTCATAGCGCGCCACCGAGTGGCGCGCTATGAACTTGTAGGTCTGCTATTTTTGAAAAATCGTGAAAATGTCCCTGGAACAACATATTTTCAGATGAGGGTCGGTGGCCAAATACATCATCATTTTTGGGGCCCTTGACATGAAATATTGAGCACCACTGATACAGAAACATGAGTTATTTCAGAAAACAGTCAGGAGTTGACGTCAGGCCTAAATGGATTAAGCATGACAAGTATGATTACAATATCTGGGAGAGTCATTTAGGAGCGGAGCAATCTGAGCAGGACATTCAATTATTCATCACACCAGGGAGAGAGTGTGCCAGCTACACTCATTCAAGGCCAAACACCTTGCAGTCTTTCCAAGGGCACTATCTTTACATGTATAGCCTACTTAAGCAACACTGAAATCACTGCTTGGATCAGTGTTCATTTGGACAACATTGTTTTATTTAGTTAGTTTTTGTCATCTGAAATGTTTTACATCACCCGAGTGCAACCAAACATTAAATGACTTGTCTTCTAGTTCTACTGGATCTCTTCTCCACTATAGTCCCTCCCTAACATTTTAGTATACTGTAGTTACTTGCGCAAGCAGAACGTGCAAGTACTGTGGTCGGATGTGGCATCATTACCATACTTCATATCCATACCATACTACTTTTCTTCCTCCAAAAGCAAGGTACGTAGCAAATAGCTAAACCTAATAATTCAATATTGCAAATGTTCTTTCACAGAGAGGCTGAGATTTGAAAGTTTGTAGTGGTCTACAGTACGTGCACGCTCTGCTTGCGCACTAGTAGGCCTACTAGTGTGCAACAAGCAAGTAGGCACTCGACAGAGTGCAGTTCTAGTTCATAGTTTTAGTCAACATAGCTCATTTTGTATTTAGTTTAACTTAAAGTACAAGCAGCTTTAAAGATCCTGCTTGAAAACCAGGCACAGAAAGGAGAAATAAACACACACGTGTGTGTCGACCCCATCAGTCCATCACGTGAGTAAAATATAAAACTATAAAATATAAAAACCCCAGGAAAGTGTTTCTTGTGTCCAAAACATAATTCAAATTAGCTCTGGTTGCAAAAGGGGTGAAGTAGCCCTTTAATGACGGTAAAGCACGACCCTCGAGTGTAATATTGTGACGGCTCCGTTCTGGGAGAGCAGAGAGACTCAGCACAGCTGATTTTTGAGGGGAGCTAGCCCCTCCTATATACAGGTTTGTTTGTTTTTAGTTCAATGTTTGTTTTAAAAACGCCATTGTTGACAATAAAGAGAATTTAATGTTTGTTTTGTCTCAATGTTTGTTTTACATCATGTTGTAAGATGACAAGAGCACCCCTCACTTCACACAGGTGTGATTTTTATGTTTTGATTAGGCGTTCCATCATGCTCGTTTGAAGAACGGCTATAATATAGGCGATTTCCTTTTTATTTATTCTAAATTCTGTTGTATATCCAGTTAAGTCTGCACTTCAGGTTTTCTGAAACACCCTATAGGTTAGTAGGTCTGCTCCGCAGTGTTGGGCAGTACTAGTGATAATAATAATAATAATAATAATAATAATAATAATAATAATAATAATAATAATAATAATAATAATAATAATTAATAATAATAATGAATTGCATTTTTATAGCGCTTTTCCAAGTGCTCAAAGCGCTTTATTCATTCATTCATACATTGGAAGATGAAGCGGCGAACAGTCGACGCCAGCATCCTCACTTCCCACATTCACACACCGATGGTGGCAAGCTCACACCGACCAACTCATTGGAGGCAATGTAAGGTTCAGTGTCTTGCCCAAGGACACTTCGATATGTGGACAGGAGGAGCCGGGGGCGCAAAAGTAACATCAAAGTAATATCTAATATGTAATATTATTACTCTTGATTCCAAGTAATAAGTAATGTAATATTATTACTTTTTCTAAGGAGTAATAAGTAATAAGTAACATATTACTCTCCAAAGTAATATTGCCCAACAGGGTGTTCCGTCTACTGGCTGATGATACTCACACTCTACACATGTACAGAACACTCCAATGGTGGTTTGACCAAACATTTGTGTGTGATTGCTGATTACTGTCCCCCCTCCCCCCCATCAAACACAAATGTTTGGTCAAACCATGTGACTCCCATTAGGAAAAGCACTGAGGCGGCCATCAAACACAGACAGAACACAGAGCATGGGTTCTGCACGTGTGTATGGGGCCTTATAGTGTACAGAGGGAGGGCCTATATGCATCACCACAGCAAAGGCACATTTCCCCCCCTTACAAATATGAGCACTGTTTTGTTTTGCCCAATGTGACATAATGTCACACCAATTTGGATAAGTTATGATAATTTTATCCTCTCTATATACTAGTAGCTGGACGGGTGTCAAAGTGTGTTCTTTGTGTTTATGTGAAGTGTCTCATGTAATTGCTGCAAAGCGTGAAATGCCCTTTGGGACGACAAGGCCAACTTAGAGCTGCATGTCAGTGCAATGTGATCCCTGTGTGTGTGTGTGTGTGTGTGTGTGTGTGTGTGTGTGTGTGTGTGTGTGTGTGTGTGTGTGTGTGTGTGTGTGTGTGTGTGTGTGTGTGTGTGTGTGCGCGTGTGTGCGTGCGCGTGCGTGTGTGTGTGTGCATTCGCGTGTGCGTGCGCGTGCATGGCCCGAGACACTCTCCACACACACACGCACGCACACATGCACACACTGTCTATTGTAGCCATGCATGCTCACTGGGCTGTGAACACGGTGCGAGGCGAGGCGAGCGGATGTGAAACGTATCACTGGCGTAGTCACACACAGACGCACGCACGCACGCACGCAAGCACGCACGCACGCACGCACGCACGCACGCACGCACGCACGCACGCACGCACACACACACACACACACACACACACACACACACAACTGGCCTATAGTCACACACACACGCGAGGAAACGAGAGGCGGGGGCACGGTGGTGGAGTGGGGTGGACAGTCAGACACCCACACCAGATGCCGCTCGCCTGTGTGCCCTGTGGGCTCTGTAGAGACGGTTATCCCTGTGAGGGCACAGCGCCAGGGCGGGGCGCGGGTGGGGGGGGGGGGGGGGGGGGGGGGGGGGCGGGTGGTGGAATGAAACAAGCACCTGTCATGTGCCAAGTGAAGTGTTAAGCGCACAAATTGTGGAGGCGAGGGTGATGCTTCCGTCCTTAGGGGGTGACAGCTCTCTGGGTCTGGGGTGCCATGTCAGAGCCTGGCATATCACACAGGACAGGCTCAAGTATACCAGTTTCATAATAAACGTAGTGGAGTAAAAAGTACAATATTTGGATCTGAGATGTAGTGTAGTGGAGTAGAAGTATACAAGTATTGGAAATACTCAAGGAAAGTATACAAATACCTCAATACTGTGCTTAAGTATACATTACTTAAGTAAATGTACTTAGATACTCTGGTCTACTCCCCCCAGCACTGCCCGCTGCTGTGAGGCACAATGGCAAGTACTATTTACTGGCTGTCTGCCTCATTTCTCCACATTCGTCCTGGCTGGCCATCGCTGGGCCACGGGGGGTGCATTGTGCCCCCCCCCCCCCCCCCCCCCCACCCCGTGTCATTGCTGAGGGGGGCGGCAAGTGGCAAAACAATCTCATGGCGATCATTAGGATCATTTATTCGGAGCACCGGGGTGTCAGAAGCAAAACCAAATTGCCTTGCATTTGTTGCTGCCGCGCGGGGCCTCCTCTCTCTCTCTCTCTCTCTGTCTCTCTCTCTCGCCTCGATCTCGTTTCCATGCAGGTCAGAGATGAGCGCGGCCGGGCGGTGCCAACGTGCGTCAGGTATCAAGACTAACGCTAATGTCACCTGAAGGGCCAAACGGTGGAACGGTGTGAAACTGTAAAATGCATGATAAATTGAGCGTGCCGGGGGGAGGCTTGCTTCATGCGGCTGTGAAACACTGCAGTGTTATGACTGTGGTTGTTTAGTATCATGGGACTTGACAGTAGCACCACTGGCAGCCATAGAATCCAGATTTATCTGCATTTTGTGCACCAATGAACAGCAGTCACTGTGTGTGAGGCACGGGGAGAAAACAGAGTTTTCAGAGGCGGTTCCAGAGGCGGTTTGAGTAGTATAGGGCAGGCTATAGTTCCACATAGGACAGAACTCTCAAGGACATAATGCAATGTGACCCAGACCACGGCCAATGGCATGAGATAAATAAAAAGAAAAAAGCCGGCATTCAGCGCTGCCTACTACTTCCCTTTCTTTTTGGCAGAACACCTATAATATCTTCAATGCGTGACGGCCGCGATTTGAACCACCCAGGGGCGTCATTTGGGGCACCAGCCGAGGATTGCAATTGCCAGACGCGTTGAGAGTTATTTTAGAAGTGGGGCTTTAGATATTAGGGTTTTGGTCATCAGGCAGAGGCTCTGTCTGACCCTTTACCGCTAAACTCACCCCCCTTTCGACCTCCCCCACCACTCATGGCGACGCCCGGAATTCTAACCCTGCTCTCCCGTGTGGAAAACCATGCAACATTTCCCCCCTGGGGGGAGGGTGATATTAGGCTATTGGTCATCGGACAGAGGCTCTATCTGAGCTATACCGGTAAGAATGAATTACTCAGAGCTCATACGTTGATTGATTGATTTATTTCACAGAATGCAGTCGTACCCGGGCCAGACAGCAGAGAGCTCTAGGACTCAGAGCAGCAGTCGTACCCAGACAGAAAGCTCTATAGGGACTCAGAGCAGCCGTCGTACCCAGACAGCAGCAGAGAGCTTTAGGACTCAGAGCACCATGCAGCAGTGGAGCACACTTCTGTGACACACCAGCCTTCGCAAGTTTGCATCTCGAGAGAGTGCATTTCCAGTTTTTTACTTTACATGTCATGTCTATGTATAATTGATTGCATAGGGCCTAAATGGGCCTAAATGGAAACAAGACCGCAATGACCTTTTTTGGTACTATCCCTTTTGGACTGAGTGTTTGAGCCAAATCTGGGTTGCACGTGGTTTGTTTAACTCCCTCTGGTGTTGTGATTGTGATTGAACACACCTGAAAGGTATGAGCTCACCTGTGCAGCTTTCTGGAGACTTATAGCTTGATTAATGTTATTCTTTTCTTTTTTCTTGTTCTGCGTACAGTATGCTTTCCTGCCCGGTGTTGCGATGATGACACTGACTGCACGATGGAGTTCCAGCCTGGGAGGAAACATCTGGAGGTCAAATATGAAAACAGGGGTCATCGCCATGTTGGCTTGTGGTCCGCGGACATTTTTGTCAAAATTCTATTTTTGCCACAAAATGAGTAGGCTAGACAAACACATAGAGAGCTATAGCCCTAAATGACCATTACAGGTCTGTAACTCTGAGAGTGTACAAATGGAACCAAATGGACCCTTACGGCCGGGTCCATTTGGTTCCATTTGTACACTCGCAGAGTTACAGTATGGGCCGGGGTCCTTGAAAATAAAGTGTTTGATAGGGTAACTATGTACTAACTGTCCTAGTGGACTCCTAATGTGCCATGTACATAGTGCCATCCAGAGTAATGTAGTAAGAGAGTGGTGACACGCTTTGATCTCGCCGCAAAGCGGGTGCCTATGGCGATAGTTCCAAACATTGCTCCTATGGCTGGAACTATTCCATTGAGATAGAATGAGCACTTCCGCATTCCATTGTTACAATGAGAGTCAACAGGAGTGTCATTACTCTCTTTTATACTACTCTGGTGTCATCATGGTAAATCAGTGTCATACAAAACCTGGAGACTTTGGAGAATTCGCCACGGACCAGGCCAAGTCTTTGCCACGGACACATTTTGTCCGTGTACGGACATGTCGATGACCCCTGGTCATCAAATCAGAACCATGTGAAGTGGTCCAGTCCACTAGTCCAGTCCAATAGCCTGTGCTGAATGAATACTCCATCGTAAAACTCGCCCTCCAAAAATAGCAGATCTAGAAGCTCATAATGCACTGGACTGTCTATGTCCAGCGAATGTCCTTGATTCTGCTGCCACCCACAGCATTAGCTGGGTACTGTTGGACTATACCAATCATCTTATTCAGTGGTAGTTTTCCAACCAGTGGTCTGTCAACCACCAGTGGACTTTGTAGTCTAGTAGCCAGCCCATAGAGCCCCATTGTAATGTGAACCCGGACATGTTGAGTACACCAACGTTTTATGTTTTATGCAGTTTCTACATGCTGGGGAGGGACCCATACTAAACATTTATAACATAAAACGTTGGTGTCCAGGTAAATGGTTGGTAACCAAATGGACCTTTAATGAGTAAAATGAAACCGATCATTTTAGCTCTCAAGAGTTAAATTATTGTTAAACTGCATTACTTTAGACTGATTGATTGATTGATTGAAAAATGTATTAACAGTTTGCAGAATTACAGTACATTTCAAGCACAAACTCAATACAAAGGCTGTTAACTGTGAGTGGACGACCCAATTAAGCATTACACTTGTTTCCAATAGGGTCCACAATGTTCAATTCATCAAAAACATTTAGAGACGTACAAATAGACACTTCTATATAGACAAAGGACAGAACAGGAATTCATCATAAAGGAGGTAAAAAGGGAAAAGAAACATATACAGTGAGGGAAAAAAAGGGGTGGGCGGTGGGGGGGATTCACGTTCAGTTCATTTGTTTGTTTTTCTTGGAGGAGCTGCGTTGGGTCCCCAAGTCGGCTCCGTGGCCGTACCTTGAGTTGGCTGTGTGGCCGTGACCATCTCTTGTGTTGTCCTTGTGTTTGGTCCCCAAGTCGGCTCAGTGGCCGTACCTTGAGTTGGCTGTGTGGCCGTGACCGTCTCTTGTGTTGTCCTTACGTTGGGTCCCCAAGTCGGCTCAGTGGCCATACCTTGAGTTGGCTGTGTGGCCGCGACCGTCTCTTTTGTTGTCCTTGCGTCCGTGTTTGAGGGATTCCGATTTTACAGGGGCCAGTTTCGAATTGCAGCCGTCCGTAGGTGCCCTTTGAGAGCGGTTTTGAAGGAGTCAAGGGATTCGCATGTCTTAATGACTGTTGGTAGGGCGTTCCACATTTTGGTGGCATAGGAGCGAAAATAATTTAGTCCCTTGTTTGTGCCGAATCTGGGTTGTACATGGTTCGTTGCACTCCCTCTGGTGTTGTGGGTGTGGACTTCGTTAACATTAAGGAAGTATCTAGACAGGTACATGGGTATCTTGGTGGTGTATCGAATCTTGTGGACCAGACCCATTGCAAGATGCTGTACTCTGTCGTCGACCCTAAGCCATTCCAGCCTGTCGAAGTGGGCAGGGGTGAGGTGGGTTCGGGGGGCGAGGTCAAGTAGGAGCCTGACCAGTTTGTTTTGGGAAGTCTGGAGCCTGGTTTTAAGGGCCTTTGAGGTGCTGTGGTACCAGGAGGTGCATGCATAGTCAAAGAAACCCTGTACAAGGGCTCCTGTTAAGGTCTTCAAGGTGTTTTTGTCGACCAGTGAGGAGATCCTGTAAAGGAATCTTGTTCTATGGTTGACCTTTTTGATTACGTTGGTGGCCATTTTATCACCGGAAAGATTAGCCTCCAGGATGGAACCTAGGTAGGTAATTTCATCTTTACGTGTGATAACATTGTCACCCACTCTAACCAAGAAGCCATTTGCCTTGCTGAGATTACTATTAGAACCAAAGAGAATGGATTCAGTTTTTCCCAGGTGTAAAGATAGTTTGTTATCAGCGAGCCAGGTGCAGATTCTACCGAGTTCGGAGCTGAGGGCCTTTTCAACCTGCAGTTTGTTCCTGTCCGAGACTAGCAGTGCCGAGTCATCTGCGAACAGGAACAAGTTGCAGTCACAAGCTGAAGTCATGTCGTTAACATATATTAGGAACAGTAAAGGCCCTAGTATGCTCCCTTGTGGAACGCCACAGCTCACTGGGAGGGGGGGGGGACAGTGTTCCATTCACCTCCACCATCTGTTCTCTCCCCTCCAGGTAGGATTGCATCCAGCTCACTGATGTGCTATCGAAACCAATTGCTTTTAGCTTGTTAACCAGTATGGAGTGGTTCACGGTGTCAAAAGCCTTTTGGAGGTCCAGCATGACCATGCCGCAGTATTTGCCAGCATCCACCTCATGTTTGATGTGGTCGCTCAAATAGAGAAGGCATGTGTCAGTGGAGTGGGACGTTCTGAAGCCAGATTGGAACTCGTACATTAATTTATTAGTGGCAAGATACTTTTCAACCTGTTCATAGACTATTTTTTCCATCACTTTCGAGATGGAGCTTAGAATAGAAATAGGGCGGTAGTTGCCGGGGTCTAATTTACTCCCTTTCTTGTGCAAGGGGGTTACTTTGACCAGTTTGAAATCTTGGGGGACCTGTCCCTGTTTGATGGAGAGGTTTACTATGTGGGTGATGATTGGAGCTATAGAGATGGCTGAGCCTCTGAGAAATTTGGAGGGAATATTGTCATGGCCTGTGGCCTTGTGGGGTTGGAGGGCACTCAGTTTCTTAATTATTGTTATTTTGATCAACATTTGCCTGTTTGTCTCTCTTAATGGTACCAACACATCAATACAGCATGGAATTGTGGACAAAATCTTATCGTTAACTATAACATATTTGGGTGTGATGAATTGATGAAATGACGAATTGAAAATGGAGGACCCTGATGTAAACAAGTCCTAGTGCTTTTTCTGTTTTTATTTTCACTTAGAGGTTTTTATATTGATCTGTTACCATTCTGCAATCAGTTAATACAACTAAAATTAAATTCAAGAAGTAGGCTACCAGTGTATACTCTCTGCTGCCCCATCTGGCGGAGTCAGGTTACCTAGATGGTGCAGTGCGAGTGAAATATTTGTGGCTGTACGAGTCAATACTTTTCAAGCTGTTCTCCGGAACTTAATGCATAGATTCATGTGTCACTTGGATGAGTCTGTGAATAGCATCATCATCAGTTTAAATAACCCTGTCAAAAGCTGCATGACACTCCTCTAGCCTTAGAAGACATTGGCTTAAAAGCCTTTATTTATAAATATCACAAATGCCTGTATAACATGTACATTTGGTTTTTTATTGGATGTATATATGTAATTGTATTTGTATGTTTTTCTATGGACCCTGAGTCTGCAATAAAGGCATTCATTCATTCATTCATTCATTCATGCATGCATTCATTCATGCATGCATGCATGCATGCATGCATTCATTCATTCATTCATTCATACTCCACTCAACTTCCATGAGGTGTAATTAGTTACATTATAAGTTGTTTATTTCACTCTCTTTTTTTGTACCAAACTAAACATACCGAAAGGATCTTGTCTGTTTATTTGCAGCAGGTGTGTGTGGAGGGGGCGTGGCTACCTGAGGATTTCAATTTTGGGTGTGTTTCATTTACCCTTTCTGTGCATGCTTGCCTTTACAGTCTATGATGCTGGCACACATTAAAACCTAAATGAAACACACCCGCAATTAACGTGATTCCTTTCAGCTGTGTTTACTAGTCATAAAGATAAAGCTTTGCACAGGTTTGCCACATGTCATTCAACATCCACCCTGCTGGAACCCACACATTGAGTGACTTCATTTTTATTTTCCTTGCACCACAGTTTGAGGTAAGAAGAAAAGTTATTAATGTAATCAAATGTCAGATTCTTCACTTGTTAACCCTGTGTATAATTATATATTAGTATTTTCAAACTGTGTGCTATCGTGTGGAAACTCATGTTAGATTTACCACTTGAAGCTTAGTGTTCTTATTCTGAGGGCAAACATTCTGCAACTTAACAGATCTACAAAGCCCAATCACTATGTAGAACTGCCAGTGGTGGAAAAAGTACTTTTAAAAATATAAAATATCTATACTGCAATGTAGAAATATTTAATCTGAGACATACTTGAGTAAAATTACAAAGTATTGGTATCAAAATGCACTTTAAAGGGATAGTTTACAATTTTTGAACTTAAGTTGTATGAAATACTTGCCATTTACATAGTGGTTGCAAAGGTATATTGATTGCCCGAGTCCCGTGGTGGGAGTTCTGCTCTGGTTTTGGTCAATATTAAGTATGTAAAACTTGCACATTTGTATTGTTGCCCTATTTCTAAAATATTAGCGCAACTTTCGTTCAACTTTGACCCATCTATCACATGGAACTATACATCGGTCAACAATGAACGAAAGTTCATGGTAGAAATAGGTCAACAATACAAATGCTAGTTTTGTGAATTAATATAGCCTACTTTTAATGCGTGCCCCCACAAAATGACCGGTAATAGCCTACTTAAAGGACAACTTTAGTTTTTTTCAACCACGGTTCATGTTTTAGGTTATTAGAGAAAGTAAAAGATGACTTTTTTCCATTTGCTGCTTTCTTTCATTTTAGGGATTTTAGCTGTTTTTTACAGGGGGGCGGGGGCATTCGAGCATGGTGCTAAATACATGTTTTTTTTTTAACAAAATATTATGGAGATTTATTTATTTTTTATTTACTATAGTCCTAATAAACCCCAGGAAATTACATCTGGCCACAAATAAATCACAGGATCTACTGAATGTGAAGGTAGCCTACTGGGGGGAAGCCACACTGTGTCATAGGCTCAATGTCAGTTTGACACATTCAGTAGATCTCGTGATTTGTGGCCAGATTAAATTTCCTGGGGTTTATTAGGACTATAGTAAATAATTAAATAAATCGCTATAAAATGTTGTAAAAAAATACATATTTAGCCCCATGCTCGAATGCCCCCGCCCGCTGTCAAAAACAGCTAAAATCCCTAAAATGAAAAAGCAGCAAATGAAAAAAAACAACACTCATCTTTTAGTTTCTTTAATAACAACCTAAAACATGAACCTTGGTTGAAAAAAAGTTGTCCTTTATTATTTCACCAAAGCCATGAGCAGTACTCCCACCACGGGACTCGGGCAATCAATGAATACAGTTGCAACCACTATTAATGGCAAAAATAGCTAAAGTTAAAAAATTCTGAACTATCCCAAGTACTTATGCAGAAACTCCCATTTCACATTCAAATGTATAACTACTGAAAATTGGAAATGCTCAGTAAAGTGAAGATTTTCTTTTGGTACTTGAGTACAGTAAAATGTAGTTGGCTATTTTACACCAGTGCTTGTTTTTGCTATACACTAAATATTGTTGCTGAAAATGGATAATCTACAAGCTCCCAGGTGTTGTAATTGTAACTCTGAGTTTGTCTTGACTATTGGCTATCTTCACTGACTGTTAGCCCTGAAATGGGGACACTAGGGCTAAATGTATATTCAACTGAAATGGGTTTAAGAGCCATTCATATCGTAAATGCTTTGTTTGTCTTCTCTCTATCCAGATATGGCAACTGCCTGATTTCGTTTTACAGGCAAGCACTTGGTCTGTGAGATCTGTCTGGATGTGGTCACTGAGCCGGTCACCACACCATGCGGACACAACTTGTGCAAGGCGTGTGTTTAATACTACTACACGTTATCTGGCCTCGAAGACGGTTTCTGCAAGAACCATCACAGGCTCATTGGCCTTTACTGTAAGACCGACCAGGCATGCATTTGTGGTGGTTGCATGGAAACGGACCACAAAAATCACCACATTGTACTACTCGACACAGAATATGAATCCAAACGTGTAGAAGTCCAGAGTGCGATAAATGCACGATCACAGAGGCTCGGTGAGCTCACTGTGTGTGCGGTGCCTGGGTTAAGGGTCACCTCCACAACCCAGTCCTTCAGCCTCAGCAGATTTCCTGATCCAGACGAGCTGCACATCTGCCGACGCAGGTGGTATCGAGCAGTTTGAAGTCAACCACGACGTTCTTCAGGTCCTTTAGAGCGGGCAGGCTTGACAACAGGACACGGTGATGGTAATCGACAAGGCGATGGTGTTGCTCCGAGTCATCACTGTTCTTGGCGAGCTCGGCAATTTCCATGTTCAGTTCTGTAATGAAACCAAGGGTTAACGTCAGGCAAGTTTTACTTTGATGTCCAGGTAAATGGAAAGACTAGTTGGGCTGTAGGAGTGGCGATAGCATCTCTTAACACTGATCGTGTTTTAAATGATGGTGAGTGGCTTCTCCTTCACCAACAAATTGAACTCTGATGACACTGAGCCATGTGCACGATAGCAGCCACCATCCAGCACAATGACCCAGCATTGATTCGCAATGATTCCTAACGGACATGCTCACAGGATTCCTTCTGTTACTTGTTTTGTGTGGAGATTGTCACACCCCTGTCTCAGGCGGGGTAATATGAACACCAGGAATGGCAAGGCAACGCAGTTGGGCAGAGTTTTAACAGTGGTTTTATTTCCCAAAGTGCATAAGAAGTGGCAAAAATACAGAGGAGACCAAATGCCTCCTCAGAGAAACAGTTCTCCTCAGCTCCAGACAGCAGGCCAGACTGACTGACACTGCCATCTCCCAGAGCTATATACCCCCCTGGCTCCTCCCACAACACAGGACCAAATTAAAAGGGGTTAACATGTTACAGTATAGGTCAAAAGGCAGTTATATACATTAATTTCAATGAGCTTGTAGCTCTTCTATTTCTTAAAGTCCTTAGTTCTCCCAAGTCCTCTTCCAACGTCATTTTAGATGCCAATGTCCCTCGGCGACAAGCAATCCTCCCTACCTCTAGACAGGAGTTGGTTTGGCCCAACTTGGCCCATTAGTGCTGTGCTGTCCCCTATTTAAAGTGACAGGACCCCTTAGTAACTGTTTGAGAAATTATGGTGAAACTGTGGTGAGAGCTGTTTGCTTGTAGTAGTGTTTGTCCATACCCTACCTAAACAGTGCACGCTACTGAAAGGCATGTACAAGCAAACAGACAGTGACAGGGTGGGGTCACACTGTCACGGAGATGGCGATGGAGAGATATATATATATATATATCGTCTCCTCTAGCTTTTCCCCTGCTATCAATCTGATGTTTTAACCTCCTCTAGCTTCCTCCTGATAGAGATATATATATATATATATATATATATATATATATATATATAGTTGCGTCTCCTCTAGCTTCCTCCTGCTATCAATCTGATGTTTTAACGCAACACAGTTGCGTCTCCTTCTCTAGCTTCCTCCTGCTGTCAATCTGATCCTGATGTTTTAATCCCAGCTGCATCTACAGCTTCTCCTCCGCCAAGCGCTCAGCACGAAGCTTGTCGTTCTTCTCCTATAGATAGATAGATGGGGATATATATATATTTATTATTTACATATCATATATATACAAATTATTGCCAGGAATATGGGCACGTCGCTGCTGTGTGCAGAGGAGTTAGTAAATGTTAGTAATTCCACTTCCCCCTCTTCGAAAGCTGCCGCCATCCAAAACCTCCCGTCGACTCCACTCCCGTTCAACGCTCCTCATATATATATCGTCTTGATTGCTTTAAAGAGTGGAAATTAATGTTGATTGTTGAATCTGATCCTGATGTTTTAATCCCAGCTGCATCTACAGCTTCTCCTCCGCCAAGCGCTCAGCACGAAGCTTGTCGTTCTTCTCCTATAGATAGATAGATGGAGATATATATATATTTATTATTTACATATCATATATATACAAATTATTGCCAGGAATATGGGCACGTCGCTGCTGTGTGCAGAGGAGTTAGTAAATGTTAGTAATTCCACTTCCCCCTCTTCGAAAGCTGCCGCCATCCAAAACCTCCCGTCGACTCCACTCCCGTTCAACGCTCCTCATATATATATCGTCTTGATTGCTTTAAAGAGTGGAAATTAATGTTGATTGTTGAATCTGATCCTGATGTTTTAATCCCAGCTGCATCTACAGCTTCTCCTCCGCCAAGCGCTCAGCACGAAGCTTGTCGTTCTTCTCCGATAGATAGATAGATGGAGAGATATATTTATATATAAAAATTATACTCAAAATGGAACTGGCAATTCATTTTGGTATATTCAGTTGTCTTAATCTTGAGTTTGTTTTAATAAAAGCTTTATATTTGAAGAAAACATGGATATTATTGAAGCAACTACAGCTACACATTTTAATTTTTGCATGGCTTCTGGGATCATTGCAGTGGCATAGTGACCTGATAAAGGTCACGCAATATGGCAGTCGGTGACGCAGCAAATGGGGACTAAAAAGTCTGTCTAGGTCTGTTTCCAGGGGAGTCTCCAGCAAAAGTAGTTGATGTAGCATCACATTCATCTTAACCACTTAACCACTTAATCCGCTCTCAAAGGGCACCTACGGATGGCTGCAATTCGAAACTGGCCCCCGTAAAATCTGAATCCCCCCCCCCCCCCCTTTTCCCCTCACTGTATATGTTTATTTTCCCTTTTTACCTCCATTATGATGAATTCCTGTACTGTTCTTTGTCTATATAGAAGTGTATTTGTATGTCTCTTAATGTTTTGATAAATTGAACATGGTGGACCCTGTTGTAAACAAGTGTAATGCTTAATTGGGTCGTCCACTCACAGTTAACAGCCTTTGTATTGAGTTTGTGCTTGAAATGTACTGTAATTCTGCAAACTGTTAATACAATTTTCAATCAATCAATATTTTTTATGATTGATCCATAAGTAACTATGTATTTTGTTTAGTGTATCATTGTGTATGTACATTTTGTGAGTGTCTTGTAAGCCTGTACGGGCTGGGCATCTTATGATGTACGACACTTTAATAAAAACTATCTATCTTAGACTGCTTTTTCTGATTTATCCCCTTAGCGGTTTTTGCATTGACTTGTACCTTGGACTCAATCAATCAGGTCATCCAGGGTCGAATGCTGCTGAACAGGATTGTAGCATATTAATACCACTAGAGTGTGCTGTTGGTTGTTGAGCATAATGAACAGCTCACTTTAGGCTATATGCTTAAAATAAAATTATATTACTTTTGTTTGCCTAAATTTGCCTAAACAATGAATATGATATTGACTGAATGAAATATAAAACTTACCGTATATTGTGATATCGTTGAAATGACTGAGGTGGTCCATGCCTGATGCCATTTGATATCACAGCTCTCAGACCCACACCTTTTCCCCTCACTATGTTTTCCCCCCCTTTTTACCTCCTTTATGATGATTTCCTGTTTTTGGCTATATAGAGTGTAGCCTATATTTGTATGTCTCTAAATGTTATGATGAATTGAAAACGGTGGACCCTCTTGTAAACAAGTGTAGGCCTATAATGCTTATGGTGTCATCCACTCAGAGCCAATGAGGGGGGAAAGGGGTGGGGGGGTTCAGATTTTACGGGGGTCTGCACTCTGCAGTTTCGAATTGTGCCCTTTGAGAACAGTTTTGAAGGAGTCAAGGGATTCGCATTTCTTAATGACTGTTGGTCTGTCTGTCTGACCTTTCTAATGGGCAGTAGTCCTGGGGTAAAGCATTGTTAATTTTCTTTTTTCATTCTGTGACTATTAAACTAACTAGTAACTAGTATACTGTTATTTAGTGAAACATGACAAACTTCAACCTGTGTTTTGTTGTGCTCCAAGCATTCACCCCAGAGCCACGGATCTTACACTTCTCCTCGGGTCGGTATTAGCGCCCGTACCTTCCGGGTCGTCCAACAAGGAGTATTTTAATCTGATCGGTGGCCATGCATTTTCTCCGTTTTCTACGCGACCCTATCGGTTGGGAGGTGTACTGCACGCTGATACACTACTTTATGTTGGGGGGGAAATGACCACCGATCGGATTAAAATGCTCTTTGTT